>NW_020538040.1:11851695-11865214 GCF_003426905.1 Ctenocephalides felis
CTTCCATTACTTTGTCAAAGATTATATATTTGGTATTCCAATAATCATTATTATTATTAGAATTAAAAATAAATATTGTACTAGAAAAAGTTGTATGCATTCGATACGAAAAATAGACAATGGTCTATTGAAATGTCAAAATTAACAATGGTATACAGAATTAGGTATTGTTTGCGTTCATTGTTATCACATTTGTAACTACTATGTATAAATATATTGAAGCGGCCAATTAAATTTAAAAATAATCGGATGTGTAGTTTTAGAAATTATTTGGAATTTTTTTATCCCCTGTGGCCTAGAGATTAGAGACACGGATTTCGGATCAGAGGTCCCAAATGAGACTCATCTTGAACAGTTTGATGTCAAGCAGCAGTAATATAGAATGAATAGCAATATGTTTCGAAATAGCAATACTTACGCAATGCTGACCCAAATGTATCTACTTTTTTTGAAGACTATTGACTTTTTTGAAGATGATTTTTGGATATATTTTATCTATTACTTATTAATAATTGTATTTTGTTAATGTGTATATCTACTTATTAAATCATAGATGGTCGTGTCGTAGAATTTGTGTGCCAACGTTTGAGATGAGGTCGTCGAACGTATTTCGTGCAGAAGTTTTTTCATCGTAACGACTCATTATCATGCAAATTTCGAATCATTTTTTATCTCCGTAATTAAAACCCGCGCTGAAAGCGAACTTCGGGTAATTAATTAGTTTGCTATATAATGTACTTACATAAATACATATGCATAAATATATGCAAACACACACACACATACACACATATATTCTAATATGTATAAAATTCGACAAAATTTGAATGTAATGGCCATTAGTACGAAACAATTAGATAGATGGCTCTGCAATCACACATGTGTATGAATGTGTATGAAGTTAGTTTCAGATATAAACATTATTTTGTTAATGGCGTTGATGTTTAGATAATGTAAGATTATTGGAAGCGATAAGCATTAAAATTTGTTGATAAATGTAATTTTTTCATTGAATCCTGATATAAAGCCTTATTAAATGGTAATGCTTCTAACTATGCACAAATAAATCGAAAAATCTGCAAAATCAAAAATGATACAAAAATACAGATTTTTGCTCTGTATGAGAACATTGTGCTTTAAGGCGAATCAAATATTTGATATATTTAATAAGAAAATACTAAATGAATAAAATAAATATTAAAATTAAAATAGTAAAATTATATTTATTGTTAGTTCTAAAATTTGAAAAACTATTACGATTTTGGAAATCTTGAAAACTATATAAAGATTGTAAAAACTTTACAATTTTGAAAGTGTTGATTTTCATTAATAATCTCGAGCTTGAATAAAAATCACGATTATTATTAAAAATGTCATTTTATTGAAAATGTAAATTTTTTATGATCATTTTAAATCGATAGTGTCAATTACTTATTACATTTTTTTTATTGAAAATAGTGAATCCTTTTTTGAAAATATCTTATCTATTCTATAATATAATATCTATTCAAAATCTTTCTGAAAATTTCGAAACATTCTGAAAAAATTCGAAACCTTCTGGAAAATTTGGAAACCTTCTGAAAAATTTCGAAACAATCTGGTAAATTTCGAAACATTTGGTAAATTTCGAAACATTCTGGTAAATTTCGAAACCTTCTTGAAAAATTCGAAACCTTCTTGAAAAATTCGAAGCCTTCTTGAAAAATTCGAAACCTTCTTGAAAAATTCGAAACCTTCTTGAAAATTCGAAACCTTGAAAAATTCGAAACCTTCTTGAAAAATTCGAAACCTTCTTGAAAAATTCGAAACCTTCTTGAAAAATTCGAAACCTTCTTGAAAAATTCGAAACCTTCTTGAAAAATTCGAAACCTTCTTGAAAATTTCGAAACCTTCTTGAAAAATTCGAAACCTTCTTGAAAAATTCGAAACCTTCTTGAAAAATTCGAAACCTTCTTGAAAATTTCGAAACCTTCTTGAAAATTTCGAAACCTTGAAAATATTAAAACAATTTAATATTTTCATATGTTTCAATAATTTCATATAGGTTTCAATTCTTCAACATATATATGAAAATGTTAAAACGTTTTAAACAATGTTGAAACATATATAAAAAAATATAAATAAAATATAAATAAATATATAAAATATTGAAGCTTCTAAAAAATATTGAAACTTTTTCAAAAATATTGAAACTTCTTTGCAAAAAATTTAAACTTCTCAAAAAACGCTGAAACTTCTTAAAAATGTTGAAACTTCTTATATAATATTGCAAAAAAGCTACTAAAAAATGTCGAAGCTTTAAAAAAAATGTTGAAACTTCTTTAAAAAATGTTGAAACTACTTAAAAAATGTTGATACTTTTTGAAAAATGCTGAATCTTCTTGAAAAATGCTGAATATTCTTCAAAAATGTTGAAACTTCTTAAAAAGTGTTGAAACTTTTTAAAAAATGTTGAAAGTTATTAAAAACGTTCAAACTTCTTAAGAAACGTTCAAACTTCTTAAGAAACATTCAAACTTCTTAAAAAACTTTTACTGTCCGCGAACATGCTAAAAAGTTTCACTATTTTTTGAAAATTTACATAATTTTTTAAGAAGTTTGAACGTTTCTTAAGAAGTTTCAATCTTAAGAAACGTATCACCAAAGTAAGGTAAGGTACAAAAAATGTATAGCAATTTAAATTTTTAAATTGATTGTGATATACAAAATTATAAGGGTAGTCAATCTAAACAATATGAGAATATATTGATATTATATTCTAATTATCTTGATAGTCAGATTATCATTTTCAATAGTTATACAGGATAAATGCTATAGCATTCACGTCATTCTTTACCACAATGAAAATAAATGCTATGAACAATGCTATGCGCAAGCACTGAATTTGCTTTGAAAATATAGATAATTATCTGAAATGATCTTATTTTAGATATTGAGAAGATTTGTATTATTTGAGAATGATAGTATAAGTTTTTGATGAAAATAACAAAAAAAAGTCTGCAAAAGTTCAAGAATCACTCATTTCCTCAGGAAACTAAATTTTTCGAGGATTTCGAAACCGTCTTGAAATTGTCTAAACGTATTTGTACGTGTATTTAAAAAATGTGTTAAATTATGATGAGAATGTTGCAATTTCTTCGAAAGCATTATATTTGGTTTGAAAATGCTGTTAATTTTCAAAAATGATTTTTTTTTAATTATTGAAAATATTTGTATGATTTGAAAATGATAGTATAAGTTTTTGATGAAAGTAACAAAAAAAGTCATCAAAACTTCAAAGCATCACTCATTTCATTCACAAATCAAAATCCATCAAACGCCTACAATGCGATTCTAGCCTAACTCGTCCAAGATTTAAGATCCCCACGTCGTCCCGGCATGGTTGTTTACAAGTGTGTATCTAGATAGGAAAGCAAGAAAAATAATGATTGAACAGAGGGAGACCTGATATTGATTATGCCAGTGAACATTCAATTATGTCCGCCATTAATTTTAATGTTGATTACCAAGGGAGCCACCACCACCGCCGGCAGCCAACCAGCTACCTTTTGCCGCCGCTGCCACCGCCGCCGCCGTCGATTTTGCTGCGACCGCTAAAAAGCATCAGAGACGAACGAACTATCACGCGATCGTCGCAATAAACATTCCGATGTTTATGTACAATTGTTTATTAGCCATGATTGTGTTTGGATAGATAATTACCTACAGTCAAGTTCAGATTGGTAATGGTAGTAATGGTCAAGTAGTCGTTTCAGGATAATTCAGTTATACTCTGCTTTTGGGAGTTCCAAAAAGCACTACAGTTGTTATATAGTTCTTTCGCCTGAACAGTGATTCCCAAAGTGGTCTATCTGGACCCAAGGGGCCCATGACAACGAAAAGTTATTTTGGAGATCCACAATAGTGGATCACGACTAGGGTTTGTCGGTTTTCAAAAACCGGTTTTAAAACCGATTTTTTGGCAAAAATGATGGAATTCGAAAACCGGTTTTTAGTGAAAGAAGTCGGTTTTCACTGTATAAATGAAAAATGACAAATATAGCCAAATATAAAAGATAGATGAAAGCGTTTTAATTCTTGAAATTATATCGGTTCAATAGCACTTGATATCAGTCTGCAATGGTCTGAAAGGTTATGTATATATTAATTTAGACTTTTATACCAGTTGAAGAAGTAACTTCCTCTACTCAAATTTCAAAAAAAGAGTTTGAAACCCTAGAAGCCACAAATTAAAGAACAAAAAACTTAGAATTATTATATCAGGCTTTGAAAACAATTAAGCATAATTTGGTCGCAAGTATGAGAGTATTTTCTATTTCAGGAAATTTTGTGAGTAAACAGAGGACACGTCTAAGTAGTAATTCGAATGACGTTCTCAGTTTTTTAAAATCATATTTTATTAAACAAAATTATATTTAGAATGTTTAAAATTAATTAATTCAAATTGCTCGAAACAGACGATACCCGGGTTTAGCTTAAGTGCTTTTAAAATAAAATTGATATTAACAAGTATGTATTAACATGTATCTAATACTTTTTTAATTTTTTTTTTAATTTAATGAATTTTTTTTATTTAAAAATATATTGTTTTTATTTATTCGAAAACTTTCCTTTCACTGTCATAAAAATTTTCATTCTTATATGTGAAAATGATGCATGAATAACGAAAATTATAATCACTCTTTTTTTTATAATTGAACCGCTTTTCCTAGACTTCTAATATTTTACGCTGACCAGTTTAGGCTAAAATCAACCATTATGCAAAGTTTCATCAAAATCCCAGACGAGCAACAAGCGGGTTCTCCTTGTTAGACAAAAAGTTAATGACATTGACGACGTGCTTAGGACAATAGATTTGGCAGCCACTGCACAAGAAGAAGTAGATAATATATATATATGTACTGGATTCATTTATTTTCTGTGACAATAGTACGTTCTCCATTGGAACTATGCCTAATATCATCCCGCAAGCAAGTAATTGCAATGTAGATTACTGGCGCCTAAGATCGCCTAAGAGCGGCGCCGGTGTACAAGTTTCTGCTTCACGTTCCTGCACTTGGACACGCTGATCGACCATTAGCTAATGTGAGATCATAAAATATTATAAAACCATATATAAATACCCACAATTTTATATATAGATATAAATAAATAGTATCTGCACTGCAGGCATGGGCATCGACCAATAAATCTTTAATTATTAATTGTTTATACTGTTTGCATGCGAATATTTCGATGGGCAGATCAATTACAATATAAAAACTACTTCCATTAGGGTGGTCCTTAATATGGATATTTTGGAATTTCTTTGCTCCCAGGGGCTTAAATGCTTCCAAATTGATTAAAAAAAATTCTCTGAAAGTTTTAGCTTTTAATATTAACTTTAAGATAGTCCGCACTCCAACCAAAGTTTCTTGGTTTTTCTTCCTAAGTAAATACTTATTTTATAAAATATATCAAATTTTTGTTGTAATTTTTTTATTTATGATCAAAATAAGCAAATACAATGTTATTCTCAAAATTTTGATTCACTTGTCGCTAAGTTATAAAATTCTAAAAAACAAATGGAATTTTACTCATGTTATTTCCATAAGAAACTTTGGTTGGAGTGCGGATTATCTTAAAGTTAATATTAAGAGCTAAAACTTTCAGAGATTTTTATTTCATCATTTTGGAAGCATTTGAGCCCCTAGGTGCAAAAATATCCATATTAAGGACCACCCTAAAATACATATATCGGTAAATAATAAGAATATATTATTTCACAAGTTTCGACGATAGATATGCGTCATTTTTAATTATTTATGAAACCGTAATACGATACCTATATTGCTGAACTCAGAATTATTTTTTTACGAAGTCATTCATAGAAAAAATTTGAAGCCTTGAATTATTTGAGATGATAATTGCCAAAAAAGTGATGATTCACAATAATATGAAGAGTATACGTGTTTTGCCTGAAGGCAGGTCTGTGAGATCAGTTTAAAACAAATTATTAAGATATGAGAAGATATACGTTGCCATTTAGAACCTCAGTGCCCAAAAAAGTAATGTTTACTTGGTAACAAATTATATATATATATATATATATATATATATATATATATATATAGTAAGAAGTTTGTAAGGATGTTGGGTATGAGGGGTAATATTACTTTTTAATATAATTTATATAATTATTATATTACCAATTTTAATTATGCCATCTTTTGTTAATACTAACAAACTGAAATTCGAAAGCATATTATGTATACTTCTGGTCCTTAATATATAGTCATTGCGAAAATTAGGGTTGTCTGTATTTTCAACTCCTTAAAATAACAATATAGAATAAAAATAAATTGGTTCAAATATAAAATATAAATAGAGGTAGACAACTCTTGATTTTAACTAAAGTCTTCTTGTAGAAACATTTAGATTTCCCATAACTTCAAAATAATTTAATAAAAATAAACTAAAAAATATTTATAACCAATCAGTTATCAAGCGGTATGAAAAATAGTTGAATTACTGAAATGACTACAAAGAGGTTTGTGATAGGAGGGTAAAAATTTAGGGCTGTGCTTTTAATAGTGCATTATAGTAATATAAAAGAAAAAGTAGTCCAAAAATTAAACAAGAATGTCAAATGGAAGTGGCCAACCCTTACCACTCAGGGATATTAAAAATTAAATATTAAATGTTAGACTCTCAGTCTTATTAAATGTAAAATGTAAATATAAATTTTCATAAAAAACCCTCAAGTGGTGGAGTATATACAATCACATATGAAAATCTCAACAAATATCGAAAGTCAAAAACATTACTGATTGTGTATGAATTTTTCATAAATGTAGAAACAGAAAAATATCAATTCCTACGCAATGACTTATATAAATATTTAAAAGCTCTTTTTCGTTTAGAAAAACAGAATGATGAATATTTGATGGATATCATATCAATAATGTTCTATAAAAATAATTCAGGTACAGAACCCTGAAAATGGAAATTAATTAATCTTAATTAAATAATCTAAAAACTAAATTTGATACAAGGCTTACATATGATCCAGACGTGCAAAAATATTATTTTTATAGATTATTTTTAGAAGTTATTTATTTATTCATTTTATTTATTTAAACAACTATTAGAAGTATTTGAAAAATATATTTAAAAAAATCAAACAATGTATTTAGAAGGTATCTTTTTCACTTATGAACGAAGCTAAATAAAACACATAGGTATAACAAAATAGTCTTGAAAAAATGACTAGAATTTCCTTTTTCGGAAGTATATTTGCACCGTATATCTTCGAAGCATTAAGACTCACATACTTTGTCCAACTTTGGTGTCAAACGATTCAGAATGACTTGAAACGTCAAAGAAACAAATCAGATTCGATAAATCATAAGCTTCTTTTGCGGGAAGTTAATAAATAACTAGTGGTGCATGACATCGTGCCTTAAGGCGATTGCTGGAACTTCCCGTACCAAAAATTACAATTTTTAAAAAGCCTTAAATTTTTTGAGAACTTTGAAAAAATGAATTTTTTGGAAAATTTGAAATTTTGAAAAAAATGACTTTTTTGATAAAATGATTTATTTTTATATTCCTAAAATTTTGAACTTTTTTTCAAAGCAAGTGCTGCGTGGCTGTTTTAAAGAAGAAATTTCGAAGCGCGTTTTTTTGAATTATTCAAATCGGTTGATCCGTATCCTCGAAATCCTCGACAAAAATGTGTATCCGCACACACACACATATATAGATTTTTTCTAAGGTATGTCAAAATTTTCATTTTCCTACAGGAAGTTAAATAATGACATAATGACAATTATTTATGTAAAAGGAAAGCTCATCCGAGAACAACAAAATTCCTATGATTCAACAGTACAAATATGTGCATTACCTTTTGTCACCGTGACAAATAAATCAGTTATTATTGACACCGTTGGATGACAAAATGTCACATCGGTCATTCATCTTAATTCCTGAATGTTTTGTCATCGAGTTTCTACAACTGTCCATTAAATCATTAAATCATATGAACTTGGAGATTGAATTATCACTCAAAACATGTCTCGATTATTTACCTCGGCGTCGTCTTCTTGAATTACATCAACTTATTCTCACCGAAATAAAGTAACATGGCGAGTAGAATAACGTTAAGAATTGTTTTCTTATTTCTTATTGCAATTCGCCGAGTTTCCTTGATAGATCCTAAGCAACAAGTAGATGGATGGCTTCGTGCGGATACCCTGCAGCTATTTTACAACCAGGAGATATTTATGGTCCAGTGACGGAGGAGTCGATTACAGGAATTGACAGCAATTAATGATAAAATAATTATGAAAAATACGAATAATAATGAAAAAAACATCCGTTACTTTAGTCACTATATTTACTAGGCAGCGTTGCAGGCTATGTATATTATATACGGCGCGCTGCTAAAATGCAAACTTTAATTAATTTTTATAATTAAAACGCTTTTTGTAGATCTCTAATATTTTATGCCTATCAGTTTGAGCCAAAAATCTACCATTATGCGAAGTTTCATCAAAATCCCAGGCAAGCAACAAGCGGGTTCTCCTTGTTAGGCAAAAATTAATAATAAAAAAATATGAAAAATAAGACTTAAAACTAATGCATAGTATTGAAAGCAATCAGAACTTCGAGTCCTGTGAGGTTTTCTTCAAATGGTTCGGATTTATGAAAAAAAAACTCAATGTCCTATCTCTATGTAATGACTTCATTATTACAATTTCTGTAATGTATCTTTTTCAGCAAACAATTTTGAAATTTAGATTACTAAAACCAACATTTTATTCTGGTATACAAAAATAATATTTTATATTCGTGTGGTGCTCGGTTATTAAAAGTATCAAATAAATGATATATTCAAAAAAATTATGGTTGTGTTGACAATATGCTAAAACTAATCTGACAGAGGTAACATTGAAAATGCCCACTTTTCAAGCAGTATGTGTAATTAAGTAATGATTTATAAAAAGTCTTTATCCTTTGTAGTTGGTTTTAATAAAATGTGATAATTCACATTTTTTATTGATAATGAATTAAAATTGAGGTTCATAAAAGCAGTGATTGCTAATTTTCGTTCCTAACACGATAATATAAAAAATGTTCAAACTTCTTTAGGACTATAGAATGTATTTTAGGACAATTGAATCAAATGCATTATATGTAAAATATAATAATAAAATAAAACTAGTGGTGCCTGGCATCGTGGCTTAGGCAAATTGTTGAACTTCACGAATAGAAAATTAAATTTTTTAACAAAGCTTTGAATTTTTTTTAAACTTTAATAAAACTCGATTTCTAAGGATACTAAAACTTTTGAAGAAAATTGACCTTTTCGATTTTTTTATATATTTTAAAGCAATTGCACCGCGTACCTGTCTTAGAGACATAATATCGAAGCGCGTAGACGCCGTGCCGCAGTTTAACGGACAAACATTAGTACACAACACATATAAATGCAAACAAAATTCATACTTATTATTGAAATCTATATAAAATATTTAATAACTTGATGTGCATATGTCTAGTGATCATTTTTAACCGCTAAATGGAATTATTTTTCACTTTTTTGTAGAATCTCCGGAAACGCCTGACCTGCCTTTACAAAAATATCACTAGTTGTTCATTTCTTTAATTCAAGTAAAATATTTTTTGAATCATTTAAAATGGACGCTCAGTTCTCTCAAAACCTAATACCATTTTTGACACTCTTTGCTCCGTATCTCCGAAACGGCTAGACCTGCCTCTGCCAAAAACTAATCAGCACGTCTCCTTATAACAGAAATCGAATGTTTTTGAATCATTCCAATCGGTTGATCCATAGTCTGGAAATCGTCGACAAAAATTGTATCCAATACATTCACACATACATCAATTTTTTCAATAAGGTATGCCAAAATGTTCAGAAGCTTCTGAAACCTAAAGATATATAAAAATTTTCATTTTCGATTTTTTTGCGATTACTATAAGTTACCTAAAGTAAAATAAATAAAAACTAGGAACTGCATCCTTTTGAGTATCGCAACGTATCACCAAGGAGGGAGGGTCCAAAAATCTTTAAAAAATCGATCACGTGATTAATGAACGATTAATGGATGATAAGTTGATTTTTGACATATATCAGGAAATTCATACAAATTGCCTTAAGACAAAATGCCACTTACACCTAGTTAAAAAAAATGCTGCTGTATTTTCAGTGTTGAGATATGGAAACCAACATTTATAGAGACAAAAATACTTGTTACCTTTTCCAAACTATTACATCAAATCCAAAAGCTCACATCAAAGATGAAACAACTATTTACCCTCCGCCAACTTCATGGTCATCAGCATCCTTTCCCATTCCAGTATCTGTTTCCTCCTGCACTGTTATAAATGATTCCGTTGTTGTTCCGTGGCGTTTGTTGCAGGTTGGCAAAGAACGAATCCAACCTGTTTGTTGAGAGTTCGCGCAGAGAAGAATTTTAGCCTCGGGGCGATTTTCAAAACGCATCAACTCAAATCTTCACTCTCTTCTTTCGGTGTCGACACTTGCACATGCGGCAGAAAACGCATTCGAGATACTTAGAGGAGACCAGGGGTTGGAAGAAGGGATAATTGATTTAACAAATAGGACAAAAGACATTTATTTGGTGATATTTCATGACAACTGCTGCTTTGGGGTTTCACTCTTTTGGAAATTACTACACGTTTAAATTAATTCTTTTGTGAGAACAGGTGCAAATTCTGGAATTTGTTGTTTGACTATTATCACTATTATTAACTTGTTAGATAATGTAAGATTATCCTAAACTAAATTTATTCTTAAACATTATTCTCGAAAACTTGTTTCTTTTGTCAAAATTATTTAATAAAATTTATTTGTAACTTCTCGTATGGTAAGTTATAGTAATCGCAAAATAATCGAAAATAAAAAATTTTAGGTATCTTCACATTTCAAAAATTGCTGAACATTTTGGCATACCTTACAATTAGAAAAAATTGATGTATGTGTGTGTGTATGTGTTGTGCGGATACAAATTTTCAAAACATTCGATTCGTATTGATAAGGAGACGTGCTGATTAGTTTTTGCCAAAGGCAGGTCTAACCGTTTCGAAGATACGGGACAAAAAAAGCCAAAGATCATAGTTCAGTTTTTGAGAGAACAAAGCGTCCAATTTGAATGATTCAAAAACCATTTTACTTGTATTGATAAAATGAACTGGTAAATTTTTGGAAGACAGGTCTAGCGGTTTCGGATATCCAATAAAAAAAGTGAAAAAATATGCCATTTGATGATCAAAAATGATCATTAGACATATGTATATCAAATTATCAGATATTTTGTAGAGATTTTAAGTTTATCCCTTAGACTGCGACGCAGCGCTTACGCGCTTCCATATTTCGTCTCTAAAACAGTTACGCAGCTCGACTGCTTTAAAAAGAAGTTCAAAATTTTCAAAAATCTCGACATATAAAAAAATTACAAATTTCTCAGAAAAGTCAATTCTTCTCAAAAAAATCCAAATTCAGAAAAATCCTTTTTTTTCTAAGTTTTCAAAAATACTGCATGTTGTGACCATAAAATAAATCTGTACTATAATTTATAATTCTGTAATATAGAGACCTACAGTAAAATATGACTATGTTACGTAAAAATGCAACTTCACCCATAGGGTATTATGACACATCACAAAAATGCAATTGTGCGTTTTTCTAGATTAGGTTTTCTATCCAAAACGCCTGAATGCATAGCAAACCCCATGCGGTTGACAGAATTTAGTACCATTTTGTATAAAAATTGCTACATAGCATAGCCTTGCCATAACATTTGCCTATTTTACGGCAAAATCCACCATAATAGCAATACTTGTATCCTTTCTAAAACGACTTGAACAAAATCATTTTTCAAATTAGCTCAATTCTGGAAGAATCATGATCCAAAAACTCTGCAAATATGAAGATCAAAAATATTTTGAAGTATGATAAAAAAAAAACTTTATACATATAGTTCTGAGATAAAAGTAAAACTAGATTGAGCTATTATCGAAAAATGTGTGCCAGCAAGATCAAGGAAAAGTAGAGGCACTGAGGAGAAAACTGGAAGGAAAATTATTGTAGATGATGGATCCTTGCTTGCTTGAGAGATAATTATTATGAAAAACTTTGATGTAGTATACAAAAACTAGCAAAACTGGTGCTTCATTAATAAATATAATAACTAAAAGTTTATTTTATAAACTAGACAATTAGACAACGCTTAAGTGGTAAAATAAACAAATGATTTGTTGGATGTTAGTAAAGTTAGATTGGAGGCTTCATATCTAAAATCCAAATAACGCTACAAACTTATGTTAAAAAAAATATAAAAGAAATAAATAATTATCAGTATTAAGTTTACCTACAGTTGAAAATTCAGAAGCTATTTTTCTGTAAATGTAATGCCTAACATACTTTGTGACAAAAAGGTACTCTGTTCGATCTCGCGTTCCAGACAACCAGAAATCTAGAAATTTCACTTGATAATATTTTCAGCACATTTCACTACAATAAGAAATGATAATGCAAAACCTCTCGAAAACTTGCAAAAGTTATTTTACATATATACAGTTTTTCTATTTCCTAAGTCAAATAAAACTTCCATTTCTGACTTCTATTTTCTTCTTCCAAATTGCAAACCCTGTCCTGACTTTCCAAAACAAGGTGTGGTCCACACATTTAATTAATATTATTTAAATTATGCAAGCTGATAAGAAAAGTACAAAGAAATACAATTTCGCCAATATTTATTATTTTTAAAAATAGTTTCCTACTGCGCAATATTTTTTTATTATAAAAGCAATGTCCAATGAGGCAAATGTCACCAAATGGTAAATATCAATTGGCCGAATCTGAAGAAAGTATTTGAAGATTTTGAAGAAATTGGTCGGTTGTGATTTGTGAACAATAATAAGAAAAAATATAATATCATTGGCAATATGAAACTGGCTGTAGTATTTCTGATTTGCTTCGTGGTAAGTTATGACTAGAATATTTTTATATATATAATTTTCAGACAGAAGTTTCGATTTTTATGCCAATTAGAGTTAATTAAAATAATAATATGACTACAAATATACAACAATTTTAATACAAATATTTCGTTCAATTTGGAGATGTTTTGCTTGAAACTCTGCACCAGGGTTATGGTTTATGGTAAAAAAACAACGGTGATGTAGTCTTGAATAATTAAATTAAATAAATGTAAATATGTAAGTTTTAGCTTATTGTTGTTCTTAATAATGAATTCCAAAATGTGATGCAATTTAGATTAAAAAATAATCAACCAAAAATAATCAATTTTTGGAACTGGTCAACAACAATCCAAACGAATTGACCAAGATTTTTATAGTTCGAACAAAATTTTTGTTTTTTTCTTGATCAATATGATGTACTAAAAAACAAATTAATAGAACAAATTTTACATTTTCCACACATTTTTGAAGTAAAACTTCTTTAGGCGCGATATGGGTGTAAAATTTTTAG
>NW_020538040.1:11866214-11898938 GCF_003426905.1 Ctenocephalides felis
CAAAATCAAGCAGTTGCGATATGCATGATCAAATAAAAAGTATGTTATCATTTGGTTTAAATTGCCTCCGTTTTCTGATTCATATTTGTACTATATATAAACTACATCTTTAGAAAAATGGATGTGTGCATGTGTGTATGTATATGTGGATAATTTTTTTTTTAGTAAAAATCGTTAGACGCGACGAGGGTGTAAATCCGTACAAAATGCAACGGAAGTGCGTTACGGCAGATAAGATAAGAGTCGAGTGCCAATGTTTCGTCATTCGCTCTCGATGATATCATTTCTATACGGGTCGATGGTGATTAATCGTCGCGTGTGTGAATAGAGATCTGTCGTTGTATGCGTACTGGCATCAACGTTGTATGCTTAGCGATGTTAACAAGAAAATCGGCATAGATAAATAAACATTTAAAGTTACATCGTAGTACATATCTTGATTTAATGAAAAATGCCTAAATCAGAAGAATATTTTACCCTTTTCCTTGAAAATAATAAAAGAAAATTAAACATTTGTGCCGTGTACTAAATGTAAGTTTATTGATTAGAGATTATTCTATATTATTCGTAGTTTCTATAAATCTTAGAAGTTATTAAAATAGAAATATTTTTTAGACAAGACAGATATTACAGCTGTTTAAAGATGAGATTATATCGCCAGCAAAAAAGTAAAAAAAATACCATCAGTCAATGAATGTATGCTAATTTAATTACATGAAGTTCCTTCAAACACAATTATTACATGATGAGTACAGTTGCAAAAACCATATTTTTTTAGACGTTGTTTAGCATAATCCACTGTTTGAACGAATATTATAAGTTATTAATCAGCAATTACTTCATTTCTCTAATAAGTTCATTTCTAAATGATAATTACAATGACAAACCGATCATGTCATATTTGAAGTATGACTTGAATTACATTATTGTTTTAAATATTATACTATTTTTAATGCTACATAATTTATAATTTATCATTATATAAATGTGTATAATGATTGACACTAATAAATGGTGCATCACGAGTGTTACCATATTACTAATAAACATTATTCAAAATTGTATATGATGTTATTTTACTTCTTAAATGCCATCTTGTACAGTAGCAAATAAGTTTTACTTCAATCGCGTGTGTAAACCTTAACGCACTCTTATTTTTATAATTAAACCGCTTGTCGTAGACTTCTAATATTTTACGCCGGTCAGTTTGGGCACAAAAAAACCATTATGCAAAGTTTCATCAAAATCTCATACAAGCAATGAGCGGGTTCTCCTTGTTAGACAAAAGTTAATGACATTGACGACGTGTGCTTTAGAATAGAATTGGCCAGCCAAAACAAACTGTTCAAAAAAAAGAAAATATTTTTCTATTAGGGGCCGTTCCGTTCAAGTATTACGTAAGCCCACTATAGGGGGCGAGGGAGTTATTGATTTCTTATTTTGGGTCATATTTTGGTGGCAGCTTTGCTTACTTTTGCTGACAAAGGGGGATGGGGGGAGGGTAAATAATTGTACTAAATCTGCTTACGTAATACTGAACAATCTATTCTTGGTCATTTCTGTGACAATAGTACGTTTTCCATTGGAACTATGCCTAATATCATCCCGCAAGCAAGTAATTGCAATGTAGATTACTGGCGCCTAAGATCGCCTAAGAGCGGCGCCGGTGTACAAGTGTTCTGCTTCACGTTCCTGCACTTGGACACGCTGATCGACCATTAGCTAATGTGAGATCATAAAATATTATAAAACCATATATAAATGCACACACTTTTATAATAGATATAAATAAATAGTATCTGCACTGCAGGCATGGCATCGGCCAATGAATCTTTAATTATTAATTGTTTATGCTGTTTGCATGCGAATATTTCGATGGGCAGATACTACATCAATTACAACTTAAGAACTACTTCAAGATATACATTAGGTAGGTCCTTGGATGTTTTCGAATTTATTTGCTCCCAGGGGCTTAAATGCTTCCAAATTGATAAAAAAAATTCTCTAAAAGTTTTAGCTCTTAATATTAACTTTAAGATAGTCCGCACTCCAACCAAAGTTTCTTGGTTCTTCTCCCTAAGTAAATACTTATTTTAAAAAATATATCAAATTTTTGTTGTAATTTTTTTTATTTATGATCAAAATAAGCAAATACAATGTTATTCTCAAAATTTTGATTCACTTGTCGCTAAGTTATAAAATTCTAAAAAACAAATGAAATTTTACTCATGTTACTTCCATAAGAAACTTTGCTTGGAGTGCGGAATATCTTGAAGTCAATATTAAGAGCTATAACTTTAAGAGATTTTTATTTTATCATTTTGGAAGCATTTAAGCCCCTGGGAGCAAAAATATCCATATTAAGGACCACTCTAAAATACATATATCGGTAAATAATAAGAATATATTTATTTCCTACGTTTCCACGATAAGTATGCGTCATTAATCAGCATTTTTAATTATTTATAAAACCGTAACACGATACGTTGCTGAACTCAGAATTATTTTTTACGAAGTCATTCATAGAAAAAATTTGAAGCCTTGAATTATTTGAGATGATAATTCGCCAAAAAAGTGATGATTCACAATAATATGAAGAGTATATGTGTTTTGCCTGAAGGCAGGTCTGTGAGATGAGTTGAACAACAAAAATTATTATGATATGAGAGAATATACGTTGCCATTTAGAACCTCAGTGCCCAAAAAAGTAATGTTTACTTGGTAACAAATTATATATATATATATATATATATATATATATATATATATATAGTAAGAAGTTTGTAAGGATGTTGGGTATGAGGGGTAATATTACTTTTTAATATAATTTATATAATTATTATATTACCAATTTTAATTATGCTATCTTTTGTTAATACTAACAAACTGAAATTCGAAAGCATATTATGTATACTTCTTGTCCTTAATATATAGTCATTGCGAAAATTAGGGTTGTCTGTATTTTCAACTCCTTAAAATAACAATATAGAATAAAAATAAATTGGTTCAAATATAAAATCTAAATAGAGGTAGACAACTCTTGATTTTAACTAAAGTCTTCTTGTAGAAACATTTAGATTTCCCATAACTTCAAAATAATTTTAATAAAAATAAACTAAAAAATATTTATAACCAATCAGTTATCAAGCGGTATGAAAAATAGTTGAATTACTGAAATGACTACAAAGAGTTTGTGATAGGAGGGTAAAAATTTAGGGCTGTGCTTTTAATAGTGCATTATAGTAAAATAAAAGAAAAAGTAGTCCAAAAATTAAACAAGAATGTCAAATGGAAGTGGCCAACCCTTACCACTCAGGGATATTAAAAATTAAATATTAAATGTTAGACAACTCTCAGTCTTATTAAATGTAAATATAAATTTTCATAAAAAACCCTCAAGTGGTGGAGTATATACAATCACATATGAAAATCTCAAGAAATATCGAAAGTCAAAAACATTACTGATTGTGTATGAATTTTTCATAAATGTAGAAACAGAAAAATATCAATTCCTACGCAATGACTTATATAAATATTTAAAAGCTCTTTTTCGTTTAGAAAAACAGAATGATGAATATTTGATGGATATCATATCAATAATGTTCTATAAAAATAATTCAGGTACAGAACCCTGAAAATGGAAATTAATTAATCTTAATTAAATAATCTAAAAACTAAATTTGATACAAGGCTTACATATGATCCAGACGTGCAAAAAATATTATTTTTATAGATTATTTTTAGAAGTTATTTATTTATTCATTTTATTTATTTAAACAACTATTAGAAGTATTTGAAAAATATATTTAAAAAAAATCAAACAATGTATTTAGAAAGGTATCTTTTTCACTTATGAACGAAGCTAAATAAAACACATAGGTATAACAAAATAGTCTTGAAAAAATGACTAGAATTTCCTTTTTCGAAGTATATTTGCACCGTATATCTTCGAAGCATTAAGACTCACATACTTTGTCCAACTTTGGTGTCAAACGATTCAGAATGACTTGAAACGTCAAAGAAACAAATCAGGAAGTTAAATAATGACATAATGACAATTATTTATGTAAAAGGAAAGCTCATCCGAGAACAACAAAATTCCTATGATTCAACAGTACAAATATGTGCATTACCTTTTGTCACCGTGACAAATAAATCAGTTATTATTGACACCGTTGGATGACAAAATGTCACATCGGTCATTCATCTTAATTCCTGAATGTTTTGTCATCGAGTTTCTACAACTGTCCATTAAATCATTAAATCATATGAACTTGGGAGATTGAATTATCACTCAAAACATGTCTCGATTATTTACCTCGGCGTCGTCTTCTTGAATTACATCAACTTATTCTCACCGAAATAAAGTAACATGGCGAGTAGAATAACGTTAAGAATTGTTTTCTTATTTCTTATTGCAATTCGCCGAGTTTCCTTGATAGATCCTAAGCAACAAGTAGATGGATGGCTTCGTGCGGATACCCTGCAGCTATTTTACAACCAGGAGATATTTATGGTCCAGTGACGGAGGAGTCGATTCACATGAATTGACAGCAATTAATGATAAAATAATTATGAAAAATACGAATAATAATGAAAAAAACATCCGTTACTTTAGTCACTATATTTACTAGGCAGCGTTGCAGGCTATGTATATTATATACGGCGCGCTGCTAAAATGCAAACTTTAATTAATTTTTATAATTAAAACGCTTTTTGTAGATCTCTAATATTTTATGCCTATCAGTTTGAGCCAAAAATCTACCATTATGCGAAGTTTCATCAAAATCCCAGGCAAGCAACAAGCGGGTTCTCCTTGTTAGGCAAAAATTAATAATAAAAAAATATGAAAAATAAGACTTAAAACTAATGCATAGTATTGAAAGCAATCAGAACTTCGAGTCCTGTGAGGTTTTCTTCAAATGGTTCGGATTTATGAAAAAAAAACTCAATGTCCTATCTCTATGTAATGACTTCATTATTACAATTTCTGTAATGTATCTTTTTCAGCAAACAATTTTGAAATTTAGATTACTAAAACCAACATTTTATTCTGGTATACAAAAATAATATTTTATATTCGTGTGGTGCTCGGTTATTAAAAGTATCAAATAAATGATATATTCAAAAAAATTATGGTTGTGTTGACAATATGCTAAAACTAATCTGACAGAGGTAACATTGAAAATGCCCACTTTTCAAGCAGTATGTGTAATTAAGTAATGATTTATAAAAAAGTCTTTATCCTTTGTAGTTGGTTTTAATAAAATGTGATAATTCACATTTTTTATTGATAATAAATTAAAATTGAGGTTCATAAAAGCAGTGATTGCTAATTTTCGTTCCTAACACGATAATATAAAAAATATGTTCAAACTTCTTTAGGACTATAGAATGTATTTTAGGACAATTGAATCAAATGCATTATATGTAAAATATAATAATAAAATAAAACTAGTGGTGCCTGGCATCGTGGCTTAGGCAAATTGTTGAACTTCACGAATAGAAAATTAAATTTTTTAACAAAGCTTTGAATTTTTTTTAAACTTTAATAAAACTCGATTTCTAAGGATACTAAAACTTTTGAAGAAAATTGACCTTTTCGATTTTTTTATATATTTTAAAGCAATTGCACCGCGTACCTGTCTTAGAGACATAATATCGAAGCGCGTAGACGCCGTGCCGCAGTTTAACGGACAAACATTAGTACACAACACATATAAATGCAAACAAAATTCATACTTATTATTGAAATCTATATAAAATATTTAATAACTTGATGTGCATATGTCTAGTGATCATTTTTAACCGCTAAATGGAATTATTTTTCACTTTTTTGTAGAATCTCCGGAAACGCCTGACCTGCCTTTACAAAAATATCACTAGTTGTTCATTTCTTTAATTCAAGTAAAATATTTTTTGAATCATTTAAAATGGACGCTCAGTTCTCTCAAAACCTAATACCATTTTTGACACTCTTTGCTCCGTATCTCCGAAACGGCTAGACCTGCCTCTGCCAAAAACTAATCAGCACGTCTCCTTATAACAGAAATCGAATGTTTTTGAATCATTCCAATCGGTTGATCCATAGTCTGGAAATCGTCGACAAAAATTGTATCCAATACATTCACACATACATCAATTTTTTCAATAAGGTATGCCAAAATGTTCAGAAGCTTCTGAAACCTAAAGATATATAAAAATTTTCATTTTCGATTTTTTTGCGATTACTATAAGTTACCTAAAGTAAAATAAATAAAAACTAGGAACTGCATCCTTTTGAGTATCGCAACGTATCACCAAGGAGGAGGAAGGGTCCAAAAATCTTTAAAAAATCGATCACGTGATTAATGAACGATTAATGGATGATAAGTTGATTTTTTGACATATATCAGGAAATTCATACAAATTGCCTTAAGACAAAATGCCACTTACACCTAGTTAAAAAAAATGCTGCTGTATTTTCAGTGTTGAGATATGGAAACCAACATTTATAGAGACAAAAATACTTGTTACCTTTTCCAAACTATTACATCAAATCCAAAAGCTCACATCAAAGATGAAACAACTATTTACCCTCCGCCAACTTCATGGTCATCAGCATCCTTTCCCATTCCAGTATCTGTTTCCTCCTGCACTGTTATAAATGATTCCGTTGTTGTTCCGTGGCGTTTGTTGCAGGTTGGCAAAGAACGAATCCAACCTGTTTGTTGAGAGTTCGCGCAGAGAAGAATTTTAGCCTCGGGGCGATTTTCAAAACGCATCAACTCAAATCTTCACTCTCTTCTTTCGGTGTCGACACTTGCACATGCGGCAGAAAACGCATTCGAGATACTTAGAGGAGACCAGGGGTTGGAAGAAGGGATAATTGATTTAACAAATAGGACAAAAGACATTTATTTGGTGATATTTCATGACAACTGCTGCTTTGGGGTTTCACTCTTTTGGAAATTACTACACGTTTAAATTAATTCTTTTGTGAGAACAGGTGCAAATTCTGGAATTTGTTGTTTGACTATTATCACTATTATTAACTTGTTAGATAATGTAAGATTATCCTAAACTAAATTTATTCTTAAACAAATTATTCTCGAAAACTTGTTTCTTTTGTCAAAATTATTTAATAAAATTTATTTGTAACTTCTCGTATGGTAAGTTATAGTAATCGCAAAATAATCGAAAATAAAAAATTTTAGGTATCTTCACATTTCAAAAATTGCTGAACATTTTGGCATACCTTACAATTAGAAAAAATTGATGTATGTGTGTGTGTATGTGTTGTGCGGATACAAATTTTCAAAACATTCGATTCGTATTGATAAGGAGACGTGCTGATTAGTTTTTGCCAAAGGCAGGTCTAACCGTTTCGAAGATACGGGACAAAAAAAGCCAAAGATCATAGTTCAGTTTTTGAGAGAACAAAGCGTCCAATTTGAATGATTCAAAAACCATTTTACTTGTATTGATAAAATGAACTGGTAAATTTTTGGAAGACAGGTCTAGCGGTTTCGGATATCCAATAAAAAAAGTGAAAAAATATGCCATTTGATGATCAAAAATGATCATTAGACATATGTATATCAAATTATCAGATATTTTGTAGAGATTTTAAGTTTATCCCTTAGACTGCGACGCAGCGCTTACGCGCTTCCATATTTCGTCTCTAAAACAGTTACGCAGCTCGACTGCTTTAAAAAGAAGTTCAAAATTTTCAAAAATCTCGACATATAAAAAAATTACAAATTTCTCAGAAAAGTCAATTCTTCTCAAAAAAATCCAAATTCAGAAAAATCCTTTTTTTTCTAAGTTTTCAAAAAATACTGCATGTTGTGACCATAAAATAAATCTGTACTATAATTTATAATTCTGTAATATAGAGACCTACAGTAAAATATGACTATGTTACGTAAAAATGCAACTTCACCCATAGGGTATTATGACACATCACAAAAATGCAATTGTGCGTTTTTCTAGATTAGGTTTTCTATCCAAAACGCCTGAATGCATAGCAAACCCCATGCGGTTGACAGAATTTAGTACCATTTTGTATAAAAATTGCTACATAGCATAGCCTTGCCATAACATTTGCCTATTTTACGGCAAAATCCACCATAATAGCAATACTTGTATCCTTTCTAAAACGACTTGAACAAAATCATTTTTCAAATTAGCTCAATTCTGGAAGAATCATGATCCAAAAACTCTGCAAATATGAAGATCAAAAATATTTTGAAGTATGATAAAAAAAAACTTTATACATATAGTTCTGAGATAAAAGTAAAACTAGATTGAGCTATTATCGAAAAATGTGTGCCAGCAAGATCAAGGAAAAGTAGAGGCACTGAGGAGAAAACTGGAAGGAAAATTATTGTAGATGATGGATCCTTGCTTGCTTGAGAGATAATTATTATGAAAAACTTTGATGTAGTATACAAAAACTAGCAAAACTGGTGCTTCATTAATAAATATAATAACTAAAAGTTTATTTTATAAACTAGACAATTAGACAACGCTTAAGTGGTAAAATAAACAAATGATTTGTTGGATGTTAGTAAAGTTAGATTGGAGGCTTCATATCTAAAATCCAAATAACGCTACAAACTTATGTTAAAAAAAATATAAAAGAAATAAATAATTATCAGTATTAAGTTTACCTACAGTTGAAAATTCAGAAGCTATTTTTCTGTAAATGTAATGCCTAACATACTTTGTGACAAAAAGGTACTCTGTTCGATCTCGCGTTCCAGACAACCAGAAATCTAGAAATTTCACTTGATAATATTTTCAGCACATTTCACTACAATAAGAAATGATAATGCAAAACCTCTCGAAAACTTGCAAAAGTTATTTTACATATATACAGTTTTTCTATTTCCTAAGTCAAATAAAACTTCCATTTCTGACTTCTATTTTCTTCTTCCAAATTGCAAACCCTGTCCTGACTTTCCAAAACAAGGTGTGGTCCAGCACAATTAATTAATATTATTTAAATTATGCAAGCTGATAAGAAAAGTACAAAGAAATACAATTTCGCCAATATTTATTATTTTTAAAAATAGTTTCCTACTGCGCAATATTTTTTTATTATAAAAGCAATGTCCAATGAGGCAAATGTCACCAAATGGTAAATATCAATTGGCCGAATCTGAAGAAAGTATTTGAAGATTTTGAAGAAATTGGTCGGTTGTGATTTGTGAACAATAATAAGAAAAAATATTAATATCATTGGCAATATGAAACTGGCTGTAGTATTTCTGATTTGCTTCGTGGTAAGTTATGACTAGAATATTTTTATATATATAATTTTCAGACAGAAGTTTCGATTTTTATGCCAATTAGAGTTAATTAAAATAATAATAATGACTACAAATATACAACAATTTTAATACAAATAATTCGTTCAATTTGGAGATGTTTTGCTTGAAACTCTGCACCAGGGTTATGGTTTATGGTAAAAAAACAACGGTGATGTAGTCTTGAATAATTAAATTAAATAAATGTAAATATGTAAGTTTTAGCTTATTGTTGTTCTTAATAATGAATTCCAAAATGTGATGCAATTTAGATTAAAAAATAATCAACCAAAAATAATCAATTTTTGGAACTGGTCAACAACAATCCAAACGAATTGACCAAGATTTTTATAGTTCGAACAAAATTTTTGTTTTTTTCTTGATCAATATGATGTACTAAAAAACAAATTAATAGAACAAATTTTACATTTTCCCACACATTTTTGAAGTAAAACTTCTTTAGGCGCGATATGGGTGTAAAAATTTTTAGGCGCGACACGGGTGTAAATCCGTACAAATGCAACGAAAATGCCAACGTGTAGTTGAACACTACGACGCCGTAAGCGCTGATGTCGCGAGTATCCACTCCCGTCATGTCATGCGTAAGTCGAGCGCTAAACCCGCTAAACCCTATATGAACTTGCATTAATTGAATCACGTTTTTTTTACAAAAGAAGAGGTTGCTGTATTATGTCCTCATGGAATAAGACTTTTCTTAGAGAATAAATGTGCCATGGAATATAATAAATTTATATTGAATCTCGTTGAAGACAAAATAATATCTACTGCCACGGATATTTATGTAGGTTGCCATGCGACAGATCAACAATCATACATTCGTCAGCAGTTTCAAAAAAATAGGTTATTGATACCGGGGCTTTGCCGTATGAAATAATTTCAGTTCTGAATAAATTTTACATAATAACAACTAATATTGATGTAAGTGATGGCTTAGCTAATGGTTGTGTGGGAAAATTAGTGTACATAGAACGTGGCGATAATGATGAACTTCTACGTTTATGGTTTGAATTTCCCGGTAAGATAGGTAACAAAATTAGGAAGAAAGCTTCACATCATATTCAAACTCTTAATATCAGTAGGACAGCTGTGCCGATGCTCAGGAGATCTTATTATTATTGATGTTATATGATTATTAAAAGATGATTTTTAAAATTCAAATATGATGTTTTTTTTATTTTTATCTTAATTGCCTACTCATACAATATTAAAAGTTTTACTTCAATCGCGTGTGATCCTTACGCGCACTCTTTTTTTTTTTTGTATCACCTCTCGACTTATACTGCCATTTAAATCTACGAGAAGAAAATAATCCAATTAACTTAAATTTCGGAACAACCTAAAACATTTGACATAGTTTTACTCTAATTTTAAATTATTACAATGCCGATTTTGCTGTCACGACGTAACATGATTTACACACTTCTTCGTAATAACTTTTCTTCACTTCGTATTCTCAAAACTTCTCCAAGCGTAAATTTTTTTATTGAGATTTTGCAAACAATAAAAATTGTCGACTTCTAAATTTATTGTACTGGACTCGCCTGTCGTAAAAATTACCTTATGTTTGTTAACGCGTGTTGTAAAATGGTAATTTGTTTATTATTTCATCAAATAGTAAGACCACAATTGTGAAGTTGATGGAAAATTGAAGTTTACTAGTTGGTATAGTTTTTGAGGTATAAAGATCTAAATCCAATAATTAGTTTGCAAAATATTTTTTTCGTGGTTCTTGGTACCATACTGTGCCTTGGAAATCCTTAATTGGACCAACATCAAATCATGCTTTATATCTAATCATAATTTCAGTAACTCAGTACACTGTCTGAAATTTCCAAAACAAGTTCTTCCTTCACAAACATCCACAATACTTATCACATCATTTTGACAATTAAGAATCTTCAATTAAATGTCAAAAATCCAAACTTTGGTGATGAACTTGAAACTTTTGGCACATTTTATTTTTACAGCTCTCGTAAATCCTACATCATCCAAATTTTAATGTTTTTCCAATACTTAATATGATGGTAAAAATGAAAACACTTAATCATAGGTCGAAGATGTAGAAGTTAACCAATGAAGAACCATGTCAGCCTTTGCTCTAAGAGACACGGCATAAAATTACCAAAAATTGATAAATAGATAGATAACTGGATGAAGAACCAGATTATCCATAATATCTATTTAGTTATATAAGATTATTAATACAGCTAATATTGACATTTATGCTTTGCCAGTTTACCCATCGATTTATCCTTCTAACTACTGGTCAATTCTGCTGTAATTCTTAGAACGAAGTTTATGGTCTTTCTTTATCAACCCTTTCTTTATCAACCCTTACATCCAAAGCACACGATCTATCCTTTCCACTTTCACCAACCATTATTCAAAAAATTGCATAAAAGATTGGATGATGTAAAGGTTTCGAAAACTGATGGTGTCAAAAACTGATAATGTAAAATCTGATGTATCAAAATATTTTGATTAAGTATCTATCTTTTGACTAGTATCTATCGTTTCCACCTTCACCATTCCATTTCTTACCACAAAATCATTATAGAAGTATAAAAAAATGAAAATACTGACAGAATTAGATCACTATGTCAACCCTATATTTTTCGTTTTCCACCATCGTCTTCTAGGCAGTAGTGTCCTCCAAACCATTACTGGACGAAAATGGTGAAGAATGTTGCTCCTGCTGTTGTTTGGAGCAGAAATTGCTTGCAGGAGGTGAACAAGAACTCCAAGAAGGATTGGAATCCTTCGATGGTCCTAAGATGCAAGAACTAAAAGTTTTTTTGGAACAAGCTCATGATCATCATGAACCATGGGAACATCCAGGAGAGCACAAACAGTTGTAATCATCATCAATAAATGATGATAATGAAGGATTTTATGTTTAATTGATAAGAAATATATTGCTGCAATAGTTAATGTGGTTTTATTGCAAAGGAATAACTGAAGAAAAATATGAGAAATATATTTAATTGAAAAGTATATTTTCCAGTATTGTAGCTTATGCATGGGTAGAAACTTTCGACAAACTTTAATATTAATTATAGATGTACCATTAGTTTCTGATAATATTTACTAACTCTTATGATAATTACAATGATCTGCATAAGAACTTTTAAAAATCTTAATATTCATGATGAACAGTGAGTTTAGTAATAATTTTTTTTATTATAATTACAATATTTGTTACAGCTGCTAATAGTATTAAAAATAGCAAGTGCTTTTAATACCAAGTAAAAATTTGATTACTGAACATCAAATACCTATTTGTGATCATCTGAAGACGTTTTCGTAGTATTTTCTCTATAATTATAGAGTTCATGTAGTATCAATTATACAAACATAAAAAGTATTAAAAAAAATTGAAAAAAAAATATTACAGGCTGGCGCGTCAACCAACTTAGCTATAACGACATGCTCACGCACAACGATTTGAGCGGATGTCTAGAATCTAATCCAAATTTCTGCACTTTTTGCTCTGTATCTTCGAAACGGCTAAACCTGCCTATACCAAAAACTAATCAGAGCGTCTCCACATCAATACAAATCAAATGTTTTTTGAATAATTCAAATCGGCCGATTTGTTCTCTCAGAACCTGCCATTTTTTGCAGGATTTAAATTCGACCGGTTGCATTATTTTTTTAACTAATTTGAAATGAATATAGTAATTAAAATAAATTATTATTTTATAATTAGCTCGTGTATTTTACCAACTATCCATAAATTGCAATAAAACGGAAACAGTTAGCATCGCTCACATAATTCACATGAGTTCTATTTGTACTGTACTGTAGATAGGTACGTGTATCTTTAACGTTGTCATTAAAGCACATCTCATCTATATCCGTTCTCCCGTATGAAAAAAATCTAATTCTAAATAAACACGCCATTACATAATAATGTAGATAATATTTATATTCACGAACACGATAATAAGATATTAACCTCAACTTATATCAGAAGTACCGTAATAATTGCAGACTTCATAATCAAGCCGATAAGCGGATATGTCATATCCGTCTCTTCGTCGAGGAAGAATATGTCTGCATCGACCAGAGACCAGAGATGCAACGGAACACATTTATATTTATAATTCATTATATAGAACTGTACTTGGTATATTTATGGATGGTTCGATCCATAACGAGCAAATTCCACTGCCAAATACTTGTGTGAGATCAAAGTAGACTGGACGTCCGATCCGAATAAAAGGAGAATGACATGTCATGATATATATTTTTGTCAACAAATATTTTATAATACATTTTTATAAAGTTGGAAATTTTTAATTACAATTAACCAATTTCTACATTGGTGACACCGACGAGCTAGTCGGCATCAGTAATACCATTCGCACCAAAAAAGTATAATTCCACATTTATAACTCCTATACATTAAAGTCTACACAATTAAGTTCTACGTGTTTCCGATCATCATCAAAGAAGGATAATGCCATATGTGCAACTCCTCTACATTCAGTCTACATACAATTAAGTACAACGTGTTTCCGATCACCTACAAATAGGTTTCACGTCAACACTGAGTGCAAAGTGATGTAGGATCAAAGTAGACTGCACATCCGATCCGAACTAAAGGAGAATGAAATGTCATAATATATATTTTTGTAAACAAATATTTTGTAGTACATTTTTATAAAACTGAAAATTATTGATTACAATTAACCAATTTCTACATTGGTGACGCCGACGAGCTAGTCAGCATCAGTATTACCATTCGCACCAAAAAAAGAATAATTCCATATGTACAACTCCTCTACATTCAGTCTAGACAATTAACTACAACGTGTTTCCGATCATCACCAAGAAAGGATAATGCCGTATGTGCAACACCTCTAATTCAGTCTACATACATTTAAGTACAACGTGTTTCCGATTACCTGGAAGAAAGGATCAAAGTAGACTGAACATCCAATTCGAACAAAAGTAAAATGACACGTTATAATATACGTTTTTGTAAACAAATATGTTGAAATACATTTTTATAAAGTTGGAAAATATTAATTACAAATTAACATATATTAAAGCAATTTGGATATACTTATTTCCATTAATGAAGAGCAAATTGTACTACACTTGGACAAAAACTATTTCAAAAGTTCCTTTTATAAAACTATTCCTTAATTATATTTATGGATGATTCGATACCGATGGAGAGCGAATTTTACTGCCAAATACTTGGGTACAAACTTGGACAACAAATTACCTTGAAAAATACACACTTAACTTAATTTTCGGGATAAATAATCGACTAATTTTAATATTATATATTAAAATTAGTCGATTAATTTATATAAATTAATCAATTCAACACTAGCACCACTATATACAACAGGACACAACAATAACTATATGAATAAAAAAAACATAATCAAATATATCAGCGGTCGTTTCGTTTATATGATTATTTGGAATTTTGTAAACAAGCACGTACACAATTATTTGTTCCATTCAATTATTGTTATCGATACAATTTTAATATATCGATAAAATAAATACTGATAAGCCTGAACAATATATATTTAAGGAGTCGCAAAGATTCAAGATATTTTATAATTAGTCGGACGCAAGCTTAAGAAGCAGAAATAGTTTTGAGAATAATTTGAAAAATTTTCAAAGAATTTGTGGTGAAAATGAATCTTTTTACTGTTACTATTGTGGTAAGAAATATAATATTTTTTTTTTATTTCTTTTGTTTATAACAATTTTGAATTAAGTAGTAGTTTTGTAAGTTATTAAGATACCACATAACAAGGAATTTTTAATAGCAATTATAATACGGTAATATTAAATAATAATAAAATATCTTTAGTTCTCTAAAGATTTTGTTTCATTTAAAATGTTTCACAAGTAATTGTTATCAAATTAAAAAACAGAGTGCGTGCAAAGTTAACTACACACGTAATTGAAGTAAAACTTTTTTGCTTTGTATAATATTTAATTCAATGTAAATTTCGCCCACATAACCCCAAACATTTGCGGTTTCGTAACCCACATGATCACAAGTATAGAATGTAAAATGTCACGTGACATCTCGACCAATCATATCAATTCGTTTCGAATGAGCACATCGGTGGCCAATGACTAATCAATATCTGTGGCGTTACGCGTTTCCGTTGCATTTTCGCTACGTAAAAGTGTATGAAGGATATTGAATTAAATTGAACGAATAATAGTAATACGAATAAAAAAACTAAAAATGGGATAATAATAAATAAATAAAGTGTAGTAAAATAAGACATTACATACAGATTTTAAATTTTTATATTTCATAAAATATGACAAAAAAGCTGCTATTGGGTTGAATCATTTTTTTTTTTTTCACATACAAGTTTTGCTATATTTATAAAATAAATTTAAAATTTTAGATTCATGATTCTATTCAAACATGATAACAAATAAATATGTGTAAAAAAATTCATATTGATTCTAGAAAATAGTTTTCAATTAAAAGTAAAAAACATATTCATCGTCATACTTTCCTTTTAACCCAAAGTTACCTAGAAATTTTTATTGTTATTTCTTATAGAACGAATAAATTTAAAAAAAAACTGCAAAATTAGCGTAAATATACAAATGATAATAACTGGAGGTCGGCCATAGGTTGATCTTATCCACTTCAACTATTTGTACCAAAGTTACCTTACCTTGCTGATGACCTTGTTTGATTACCTTGTTTTTATAGGAAATTTAGAAAATGTTCAAATTAGCTTATAGAAATTTGCATTGTAATTTCTTAGTAAAGATAAATAAAAAAAAGAGTACGCGTAAGGTTCACAGGCGATTGAAGTAAAACTTATTTGTTACTGTACAAGATGTCATTTAAGTAAAAATAAATACATCATATAACAATTTTGAATAATGATCATTAGTAATATGATAACACTCGTGATGCACACATTTATTAGTGCCAAACATTATACACATTTATATAATGATAAATTATATATTATCTATTTATAATAGCATTAAAAATATGTATAATATTTAAAAACAATAGTGTAATTAAACTCATACTTTGAATATGGCATGATCGGTTTGTCATTGTAATGAGCATTTAGAAATGAACCTTCATTAGAGAAATGAGATTTATAAATTCTTTAACATTTGTTCACACAGTGGATTATGTTAAACAACGCCTAAACAAATTATGTTTTTGCAACTTCACTCATCATGTGATTGTGATTGAAGAACTTCATATAATTAAAATTAACATGCATTCATTGACTGCTTGTATTTTTTTACTTTTTCGCTGGCGATATAATCTCATTCTTTGAACAGCTCTAATATCTGTCTTGCCTAAAGAATATTTTCCATTTTAATAACTTCAAAGATTCATAGAAACTACGAATTATGTAGAAATAATTTCTAATCAATGAACTTATGTTAAATTGTTTAATTAAGTTTTGTACTATTAAATTGTTTTATTATTTTCAAGAAACAGGGTAAAATATTCTTCTGATTCAGGCATTTTTCATTAAATCACTGTTTGTACTACGATGTAACTTTAAAATGTTTATTTATCTATGCCGATTTTCTTGTTGATATCGGTAAGCATACAACGTTGATACCGGTACGTATACAACGACAGATCTCTATTCACATACGCGACGACTAATCACAATCGACCCATATAGAAATGATATCATCGAGAGCGAATGACGAATCATTGGCACTCGACCCTTATCTTATCTTATCTGCCGTAACGCACTTCCGTTGCATTTGTACGGATTTACATCCTAGCTGCGCCTAATAAAGTTTTATTTCAAAAACTGCAAATATGAATTAATAATAGCAGGAGGTCGGTCATAGATTGAACCAAAGAACCAAAGCTACCTTGCCTTGTTGATGGTCTTGTTTGATGACTTTGCTTTTATAGGAAATTATTATTATTAAAAACAATTACCAAAAATGTCCTTTGCTAAAGTACGACTGAAGTACATCAAATATATATCTTGGTCACAAAGAACACTCAAAGACACTTCTAACACCCACATGACACCATGCACTTCAATTTTTTTTTTTTTTTTTTTTTTTAACTCTGTTTTATTTAGCAATAAGAAATACATAAAGATTCCTATGAGCTAAAATGACAATATTTAAGAGCGATGTCTAAGAAGAACTCCAATGAGATTTTCTCAGTTTTACAATATAGTGATAATATTATTTTAGACCTAATCTAAGACTAAGTCTGAAGGCACTTCAATAATGACTCTTATTTTTTGTTACTCTCGTTTTTACTACAGCATCTCACTTTCCATTTTCCATTATTCCAATATTATTTTTTATCATTTTTATTATCCCGATCGATTATTATTCCTCAGGTTTGTTGCCTATTAATAGCCTCATCTGGGCAAGGACGCTCGACGGCCTCTGGCAAGGCCGACGTTCAATCTGCATTTTCTGCAACTTTGTCGAACACGACGGAAAAAAGTTCGAAAGATTTATATCGACAAAAAATTAATCGAGAAGAATATGGGAGTACGACGTAATGGCAGAAGAAATAGTGGTGTCCAAGACAAGATGAGTGAGAGGAAAAAACACGTGCTGGTCTATTTAGGGCTGTTGTATCTATATGCGTATTTTTCATGTCTTTTGCTGTTAAATGATATGTAGTTGGGAAGAAATAAAATTTTAGTTGGAATTAATTGTAATCTTTCCAAAAACTAGATACTGAAACTTTTGTCTAAAAATATATAAATGAAAAAATTATGAACTAAAAATTTTAATTCCATTTAACCACTGAGAAACCAAAATACCTCAATTTAGCTCACCTTTTTACTCTGAAAATTTAAAATATGAAAATATTAACATTTTCTGTATTTTGATTCGATATTTTTTTGTTTTTTTTTTTAATTTAATTTGGATTTGAAATTAATCGTAAACATAATAAATTTTTAGAACAAAATTTGATTCCCAAAAATTGTTCTTACCACAAGCATACAAAAGCTAACTTTTTAACTCTGGAAATTTAAAATATGAAAACATTAACATTTTTTATTGAATTAAATTGAATTCGATCTCAAAAATTGTTCTTTTTTGATGATTGGAATCTTTACATCATAAAAACAAATCAAGAATCCGTTTTGGAAAAGTTGAAACAATTTATTTTGAATATATTGTAACAATTCATTCTGAGAAGTTAAAATATTCTTTTAAAAAATGTTTGAATTTCTTTTTGAAATTGTTGAAATTTTCTTGTGAAACTGTTGGAATTTCTTTTCTGTTGGAACAATATTGAAATTGCCTTGAGAAATGGTTGAAATTTCCCTGTAAAATAGTTGGAATTTGTTGAAACTTCCTTATAAAAATGTTGACATTTGCATTTGAAATTGTTGGAATTCCATTTTGAAAATGTTGCAATTTCTTTGAGAAATTGTTGGAATTCGTTTTGACGATGTTGAAATTTCCTTATAAAAATGTTGAAATTTGCTTCTGAAATTGTTGGAATTTCTTTTTGAAAATGTTGAAATTTCTTGGGAAATCGTTGGAATTCGTTTTTGAAAATTATGAAATTTTCTTACAAAAATGTTCAATTTTATTCTGAAATTGTTGGATTTTTTTTGAAAATGTTGAAATTTCCTTTTGAAAATGTCTAAATTTCCTTATGAAAACGTTGAAATTTCTTTTTGAAAATGTTGAAACTTCCTTGAGAAATTATTGGAATATCATTTTGAAAATGTTCAAATTTTCTTGTGAAATTGCTTTTTTAAAATGTTGGAATTTGTTTTTAAAAATGTTGAAATTTCCTTCAAAAACTCTTGAAATTTCTTTTTGTTTCCTGTAAAATTGTTGGAATTTATTTTTAAAATTGTTGGAATTTCTCTGGTAAATAATGGAATTTACATGGTAAATTTTGGAATTTCCTTGGTAAATGTTGGAATTTCATTAAAAAAGTTGAAATTTCTTTTAAAAATGTTGGAATTTTATCCGAAGAATGTTTCAATCTTGTTTTAAAAAATATTGCAATTTTTTTTTTAAAAAAATTGTTAAACATTCTGAAAAAAATCAGAGAATCCAAAGCTATAGATAAAAGTTTATTCGAAAAAGTTGATTTTTTTCTTAAAAATTATGGGATTTTGTTTAAACCAAATTTCAAATAGATTAAATATTTAATATTGATAAAAATGTATTAATGCTTCAGTTTAAAATTGACCAAAATTATATTCTTGTTTCAAATGCTTAGAAATTTTGAAAGAAATATATATAGTTAACGTTGGCTTCGGGAAAATATCATAAATTGTATTAAAAAATTATTTTATATTTTCAAAATATTTATATATCTTGCCTACAAAATATAAATAACTTTTTCAGTATACATATTTTAAATTTCGTATAGAAATCGAATGATTTTTTAACTTCCCGTAGAGTAAGCTACAGTAAAGAGCCAAAAATCGAAAATGAAAATTTTTGCATATCTTTACGTTTCAGAGGTTTCTGAACATTTTGGCATACCTCAGAAAAATTGGATGTGTGTGTGTGCGCGTGTACGGATACAAATTTTCATCAACGATTCAGCGAACACGGTTTAACTTTTCTTATAACAGTCAGAAACAAATATGTATTAAAGTTTAAACATATTTTTTATATTTTCTCTTATTATTCACAATCCCTGTTAACAAGAAAGAACATTTAAAAATTTTTAGGATAAATGTAGTAAAAGTTCGTGAAGTTCCAACTGGTTATTGAGGCGTAAGCTTCCCAATGTTGATAAATTAAATGAGCTATTTGAGAACTAACAGGAATTTTTGAAATTTAATCGATACCCATATTGCTTGTCAATATATATTACCATTTCGATTAATTCTCCTCTCATGATCATCTATCAAGGTATGTTTACGTTTAATTCCATGATGTCATTCAAAATGATTTTTACAATTACATCAGCACGGGGTTAAGACCTTGTGCAAGAGAGCCTTAACACTTGCACTTAACAAGTGTCTTCTCTATTTGTCCATTTGTCTGTTTTTCGAGTCGTTAATTAACAAAATAAAGTGATGAGCAAACATCAGACAGAGGAGGATAAATCCGGCGGATTACGACATTTTTTGTTCTGTTAATGGTGTTTACCTAGAGTTACACTAATTACGCACAAAAGAATTAACAAAGTCGAAATAACATTGGTCAATGTTATTGCATAAAATAATAGAAGGCTTTATAGTACTTCAGTTTTATTTGAAAATGATTCTTCAATTTTTGATTATGACAATTTTGCAGAAATGATGTCAAGAACACACAAGCAAAATAAATGAATTTTGTTTGACACATGCATAGGAAATTGGTTTGAGTGCAGTATGTAATTTTTTTTATTTTTTCATCGAAATACTAAAAAAAACCCTTTGTGAATAAATTAAACTAGTAGTGCATGGTATCGTGCCTTAAAAAACAGCTTCTAAAAACTTAAAATATTTTTTTAGAATTTTGAAAGTTTTGATAACTAGTGGTGTATGGCACCGTGTCTTAAGGCAAATTGCAGGAACTTCTCGTGCCATAATTTAAAATTTTTAAAAGCTTCACAATTTTTTGAAAATTTAAAACAATGATTTTTGAGAATTTTAAAATATTTAAAATAAAAAGGCTTTTTTGAAAAAAAATCATTTACATCTTGAATTATTTTGGAAATTTTGAACTTTTCTTCAAAGCAATCGTACTGCTTTAACTGCATAGAGACGAAATATCAAAGCGCGTAAACGACGCATCGCAGTCTAACAGTTAAACAATGTTACGGAACCCATAAAAATATAAACAAAGTTTATATTTATTATTAAAATCTCTATAAAATATCTGATAATTTGATGTGCATATATCTAATGATCATTTTTTACCGTCAAATGGCTCTTTTTTTACTTTTTTCATTAAATCTCCGAAACAGCTAGACCTGCCTCACTAAAAACTTAATTTAATTTAATACAAGTAAAATGTTTTTTGAATTGTTTAAATTAGACGCTCCGTTCTCTTAAAAACTTAATTACCATTTTTGGCACTTTTTTCCCCGTATCCTTGGAACGGCTAGACCTGCCTTTGCCAAAAACAAGTCAGAACGTCTCCCTATCAATAGGAATCGAATGGTTTTTGAATCATTCAAATCGGTTGATGCGTGTTCTCGAAATCGTCGCCGAAAAATTGTATCCGCACACACATACAAACACACGCCTATACATACACACACACACGCATACATAAGGTATGCCAAGATGTTCGAAAAATTTGAAACAAAGATAAATAAAAAAATCATTTTCGATTCTTTTCTAACTACTATACCTTACTATAACTTACTCTACTAAAAGTTATTAGTTACATTAATTTTAATAATAACAATTGTTATTCAAAAGCTATTTAACATTTGCTAAAAATATTACAAAAACCATATGCAATAAATTTAAGAACAACACATCTTCAACAAAAAATATATACAAGGTGTCCCAGAACTCAACGTCAATCCGAAAATGAGTGACAGTATTGATGTTAACTAATATGAAACAAATTTGCAAAGAAAAATTACTTCTTTGTAGTTTCAAAATTATGAGCTTTTAAGTGCAATCTAGAGCTTTGGTGAAAATGTGACTATTTTTCGGTTATCGTGGTTAAGTTTTAATAATTTTGTTCATTTGAACTTGGAATTTGTAGTCGTGAATAACATTTCTAGGACCACAGTCAAAATTATGATACACTTACTCCAAGTTTTTATGAAATAAGACTATTTGTTAAACTATGAATTTCAACATACTACTTTTAGAGGCCCTCTAAAATGCGCTAATGTGTTTATTTGCAAGCATTAGAATATAATCATTGATTATTATAAATATCTCATAAAAAACATTTCGCTTTCTACATTAAATCTCTGAAAAAATTATGCCATGTACCACATTCAACATTGTTTCTACCATCAAACAATTAAAAGTCATATAGTTACCTCAAACAACAGCACGTGGTCATGTCGAGACGTAAAACGTGTCAATTAGTACTTTCGGTTTTAGTTTGTTAATTCACTTACGAGGCTCGCTTTTGAAAATTTGAGGTCACCAAATAATTGGTTAATTATGAAACATTTATAGAAAAATGGGTAAAGAAATCTATCAACACAAGTGTTGTTGTTTTATGAAATAAACGTAGGATGGGTAATATAAAAAATCATCAGATGGCACAATTCATAATTTGACAAACATTCGATTATGGTAATGCACTAAACTATATAATCTTAATATTAAACTTGTAATTAAAATAATATTTCACAATTATACAAACATTACAAATTAATTTATCACAAAAGAGTAAGTGTGCAATAATGTGTTATCTGTGAACTAGTAGTAAAATGCTATCAGATAAAGGATATTCTAGAAGAAGGATATTCTATATAAAAGATATTCTGGATATTCCAGCATGATGACTTCATTATCTTTATTTATTGTTTTGTATAAGTTTTCTTCAAAATTCACTACAGTCGGGTAAAAAAAGCTATATTATGTTTTAAAGTGTTAATGTGTTCTATAAGCATAGTTTTAAATTATCTTGGATTTTTTTAAACTCCTTTTATGTCTTGTAGTCGTTTCATTAAATTTTGGCTCGTTTCTCCAATTTACATTGAATTGCAATCTCGGCAGTTAATTTGATAGACCAGATTTCTAAGACGGTCAATGTTAATAGGGGTTACAGAACTATATAATATAAATAATAAACTTGTAAAAATTGTAACAATTATATTAACATTAAATTATCACAAAAAGTTAGTGGAGACATAATAAAGAAAGGATTTTAAAAAAAAATACCAAGATTTTAATATGTGTGGAACTAATTGTGAATTTTTTGCACATTTTTTATTGTTTTGTGAGTAATTTGAAAATTTAGGTAAAGATATAATTCTTCTATTTATATTATTAAAATGATATAATTAAAATACGATCTTTCACAAATTTTCTTCAAAATGTACTACAGTCGGGTAAAAAAAAACTATATTGTGTTTTTTCAAGTATTGATGTGTTCTATAGGCATAGTTTTGAATTGTCTAGGATTTTTTAAATTATTTTTATGTGTTGTAGTTCAAAGGCGTTATAAAATGGTTTTTGTTTTAGTAAAACGACTAGTACTATTTTTAATATTTAAATAATTATTAATAATATTATGAAAACTGTACAAAATGTTCACAAAACAAATAATTGTGTCTCAGTGTTCTTTTTTAAACTACATCTCTTCGTGGTATGTCTTGCTAAATAATCTAGTATAGACGTACAAAATATTTTTATTTCTCATAATTTTATATACAACATTGTGGTTCCTAACATTTATAATGTCAAAAAAAAAAAATCCCGAATACATAACCATATATTAGAAAAAAGTGCTAATTTCATAGTGAGTTGAGTTTTGGAAGAAAGTGATTCGTATTTGAACAATTCATTCATACCTAATATCATTGTTCTACTACAATTCTATTGTATTATTCCCATTATATATATATATATATATATATACGTATATATAAATATTTTATATCCTATGTATGCATGTTTGTATACAATTTCGCTTTTAATTCAAATGCATTTGTTACGCAATTACGTCTGCCCAGTGGACCCTTTAATGAACTCAAAGTTAATGCGTTTTTTGCTCTTGAAAATCTCATAATAGTCGACTCAACATTTTAAATTGAGCTTTTTGTTGTTGTCAAAGCGTACGTAATTAAATTCTATGCCTCCAGGTGCCTTCTTCAGTAATTCCATACTAAAATCTCACAATCCACATTTGTATAATATTAATTTTAGTTGTAAGTTATAAGTAGGAAATGTAAAATGTCACGGAAGAAAAGGTTTCCTTGTTGAAGAAATTGAATGTAATATATTTATTGCGACAACAAATGTGATGATATTTTGTTTCGTAATAGGAGGATGTAGAAGGTACAAATATAATAATTTTGTTTTAATGACTTTTGATACGCTATTTTGTCTAAATTTGATCAAAAAATCTTAAGTAATTTAGGGTACAAAATAAATTGTTTAAACTGCGAAGGTTTTTACATAGGCGAAACTAGCCGAAATCTACACAAAATATCTTCTCAACACAGAAATAATTCAAAAATTAAGAATCAGAATAAAACAATACTCACAGAACACATCTTGATAATCTTCAACAAAATATTGATTACCTAAACCCGAGTATACTACATGAAACCAATATATTTAAAAGAAGATTTAATGAAGGTTGTCTAATATCGTTAAACAATTTAGCAATTAACAAGAGACTAGCCAGCCATTCGCTTTTGCAATGATTACAAGATATTCCTCGACCAATTTTCAAACAACATTATAATTGAATAAAGCATGTCCCTTGTCTTTATTACTTTCCAAAACCATGTTTTTATCAGTTTTTTAAAAAAAATTGTAAACACTATTCATTCAGCGCTCAGTCTTGCAACAACTATGCAAAAAATATGAAAATTAAATGTTTGAACTGCTGATATACTTGAATGGAATGAAATTTTTATTCCAAAGAAAAATAATTTATATCAAACACCAATCGTAGATTCATTTATGTAACAACTCCGCAACTAATAATTACCAGCAAATAAATAAACAAAAATCTGGATCTCCATCTATTTAAGAAACGAGACCATTATTATATTATTACGATTCCCTGATTGTTAGTCTCCAACAAAAGATTCACTATTTTGCTTCGAGTTGCATAACATAATTTCATACTTTTACTTCCTAGCAGAAACTCCGAGGCACAGAATATCTGAGATCACAGATCTAATATAATATAGGTATACGGATCAGATCGGGACGATTGTAAGAATAGACTGAGCGCTAGTCGACATTTTAATTGTAATAAATAATTCGTAATAAGAAACTGGTAAGTGATGGTAAAAATAATATTTAGAAGGCTAGCATGACTGTAATGGATAGAATGATAGAGGTTCCTAAAAAGAATCCTGGTATTTTGTACAAAAAACTGGTACTGTGGATATTAAATATGTTTAACTGTCTACAAGTATATCTGTTTACCAGTCTAACAGGCAATCTGTTTATCTGTCTAACAGTAAATCTGTTTATCAATCTACCAGTAAATCTATTTATCAGTCTGCCAGTAAATCTGTTTATCAGACTACCAGTAAATCTGTTTATCGGTGTACCAGTAAATCTGTTTATCAGTCTACTTGTTCATCTGTTTAACCGTCTACCTGTTCATCTGTTTACCTATCTACCTGTTCATCTGTTTACCTATCTACCTGTTCATCTGTTTACCAGTCTACCTATTCATCAGTCTCCCTGATCATCTGTTTACCTGTCTACTTTTTCACCAGATTACCAGTACAGTTGCTTACTGTATCAGTTCGGTAGTTTACCAGTCTGTCTATATGTATCACATATAAAACATTTTTTCCTATGGTATGCATAGACATTAAGGAGGTCTATTGGAATTTTTCCATAAATTATGTGTGCGTAAAATTCTGGTTGATGTTCAAAAACAGGAATGAAATTTATTTCATTTCAACTTTACTTTTTCCCTCGGCTCTCGATCTATGACCGATTGTTACGAAGAGATGCTACGTTATAGATAAGTCTTCATTTACTCACTAATACCGAAGGAATGGTATGAATATAATAGGCACTTGATGTAAAATTACATACGATCTTATTTGTTAGTACATAACACTGTAATTGGTGATAGTTCTACAGCAGACACACGGCAGCAACTTGGAAAAAAGTAGGAACAGACACTGTGCACTGAGGGTTATTTAAATATTTAGTTAAAATCAATAGTAAACTAAAAATTGTGATTGTCATCAAGTCTTGATCGACATATGACATTTAATCAATCGGGAGTGTTCCACGATTGTCGGCAACGCTCGTTCACTAAGTGACGTCACAGTCCCCTTCTATCTTTTGACACTTTTTAAAATGGAGAACATATGAGGACTAGCAGTCCATGTAGTATAAGGTCTATGTCTTAAGTACTTAAAAGTCTAGAAAAAATTTTACACATTTAAATTTCTGGAACAATAGGTTTCTACATGAAAAAAATAAAAATCAAATAAGCAAACAAAGGATAAACAAAGTTGTAATCGTTGAACAAGACATCAATTAGTCTTCCAACGTAGACTAATAAAAAAATTCACCAAGAGTGCCTCCACAGTTGGCACCTTTCCAACAATTCTCCTCCAAAGGCGTCCTTTCCAACGATTCTCCTCCAGAATGAGAAGAAAAGACCAGTAGACGACGCCCGCTGGTGAACGCTTGAATGGACCCGAGGAATTCCTCCGACAGTTGTTGGTATAAAGTATAAACTCAACAACATGCTACTGGATATTATTTTATTAGCTACTGGTTTTATCGATGTTGAACTAAATCAATATGTAAAACATATGTAGATACATGGTGTAGTTTTTACACTCGGTAAACTCAGAAATTATACTCTGGTTATATGAATCCTAGGTATATGAATACTGAATTGGTGGTCTTATCCTACACGAACAAATGTGTCATTTGTAGTAGAGGTCTCATCCGCCGAGATAATAATCTGTTAGTAGAAGAAACAGTGCTTCAATTAAGTTACTAGGTCTTCTGACCAATTTTTTTTATGAGCCTTCTGGTTGGAGCAAGTTTTCTAATTAATTGCATTGCTGGATTTAGATGTTGGTCTAATTACTGACAAGTATGTTTAGTGGATCCGCACTAAAAGGACACGAAAATACTATTATAAGTTCTTTTCTTACCAATTGTAGTTCCACTGACCTGTGCAGTATTTTATATTCTATTTTTATTAATTTGATAATATAAAAATTAATTTATTCACAGTCTCTTACCTCAGAGCTATTAAAGATGTCGTTTCCATTTCAATGTGTTTGTATATATGTGATTCTTTAGTGAAAGGTTCGAGATATGAAATTGACACATTTTTTAAAATAAAATGTTAATTAGCAAAAGAATGAACGGATGATAAAAATCCTTAATTAGATATGTATTTCATAATTTGTTGTTATGAGTTACACAATATTAATATTATAATTAGTATGAAATCATATAGCACGAAATATATGCCAATATAAGTTTTATAATAATAAAGAATATTTTATTAGCAGTGGTATGAAGACAATTTATTTGGCAATTCAATTCAAACCGAGCTAAATATAAAAGAAGACTGGTTGACCGCTGGGTTGCCCTTTCGAAAAGAATACTGTGTTAATTACTTGCACACTGTTTAAACTCCTAGCTATTTGCAAGTACCAAAAAAAGTTGAAAAACAAGAGGTGCATGGCATCATGCCTTAAGGCAAATTGCTGGAACATCCCGTACCGAAAATCAAGATTTTTTTTAAAAAAATAGTTTTTTTGAAAACTTTGAAAAAAAAGAGATTTTTGAGAATTTTGAAAGAAATCGACTTTTTTGAAAAAAATAAATTTTTATTTTATTTTGATGTTTTGGATATTTTGGACTTTTTTTTAAATCTACCTGCTTTTAAATTGCTCTACCTGCATATACTCGAAAATGTGTTTCCGCACGAGGCACACACGCACACGCACACGCACACACACACACATCCATCACTTCTAGGGCCAAAATGTTTAGAAACCTTTGAAATAAACATATATACATAATTTCATTTTCTATAAGTTAATAAAATTGGCAACAAAATCTGTTCAGCTGTTTTTACCAAATCGTAGTAGATAAATCCTACAATACATGAATTTATTCGTTCCAAAGTACACCAAAATGATCAAGAGACCTTCAATGATAAAAATTTCGCAATTGAGATAGGAGAACTGTCTAGGTTGCCATCTATAAAAAGCCAAGCAAAGTGGCCAAGTTATAAAATTATTTAATTTTTTTCCTAAACCCTCAGTGTACTCATTGTTGGACACTTTCGTGATTTGCAATTTCTTTTCATAATAAATTACATATTAATAATCCGCCTGGGGCCAGTTCAGTGATATTCTAATTCCAGTCTCTATTCTCAGATGGTCTCGGGTTAACGTTTGTTTTATTATAATATATGCAAAGAAATAATTTCTGGAGTCAAGTGGATATAACGGATGTTAAAATGGACTGTTTGAGATGTCAAGGTCGCTCCACATATATCCACAATGATTGACATATGCAAAATTATACCTACTGCCAACTACAACAACAATTATTATAATTATATACGACGGCACATATATACTCGTATATGATAAATAACGTTAAAGCTCCCAGAGAGAGAGCAGATAATTTATTTGCTTTGGAACTATTATTTTAGTTCAAGTTCAAATTACTATAATGTATCAATAATATATACAGTTGGTACTGTACTTGTCTAGGTTTGACATAAAATGTTAGTAGAGCAGACATCAACTACTGAATTGAGAGGATCACAATTGAAAATCTGAGATAAGGATTAAAAATTGCAAGAAATCCTATCAATAACATCATAAACAAATTAAATCCTATTAATAATATCTTAAACAATTCATATCCTAAACTAGTTGGCAAGTGTCTAGAGCGACTGCACCTGAATCAGAGATCCTGAACACGATTCCGCTTCGAGGAGCTCGATGTCAAGCAGTAGTGACATCCCTCTTCACTTAGAAGTACAGATAGCAATATGTTTCCAAAGTGAAAATATCCAAAATCCGACATTGCTGCATCAATAAAAATATTCGCCCGATTACAGATAATGTAATCATTAAGATTATCACAGAGATGAGACAACTGTTTGAGTTGCCATCTGTAAAACCGACGTAGTATTAAGACATTGCCCAACAGATAATTTACATAATTTTTAACAGATCGTTATATATTTAACAAATTATATATTAAACAAATCTTATCCTAAATAAATCTTGTTCTAAACAAATCTTATCCTATCAAAAATATCCTATCGATCATGTTCTAAAACTATTAAGTATGAAGAAATGTCCTGCCGATGTAAACCAAAATTAAATCAGCACAATTTTTAATTAATAATATGAACAGTTTTTATTTTTAATTAATAATATGAACAGTTTTTGAATATTTCTCAAAAGTTCGAGGTTCTTGTTTGAAAATCTTTTTTCTTGAATTCTTGAATATTCTTGAAAAGTAATGATCAATGTACGCTTATACTAAAAACCCTTTGTTTCAGTTATATATTTTTTGTTTTTACACTTTATATTTAGCAATCAAAAATACACATAATTTCTATAAGCTAAACTGTTATAATTTAATAGGACAAAAAGTTTTGCATACGAAATGCTACATTAAAAAAAAAATTGTATAGTTGTATGAAACACTGGTGAACCTGAACTGTAATTAAAAATTCTTTGAATTTTAGACTAAATTTTAAAATTCATGTTTATTCGTACTGAGCCAAAAAATAATTAAAAATTCTGTATTGACTATTTAAATTCTCCATCAACTTCAAATTCGAAAGTTTTACTCGAATAGTTTGAATATTTGTTGAGAGTGAATCATGTTAACTCTTGAATGTAAACTTTATAAAAATTCATAGATACATAAAATGCAGTAAAAAAGACTACTAGTTTATAAATCAAAATATATAAAAATTTAAGCCAATTTTTATGATTTTTTTTTGCATCATATATATCATGGTCTTATAGAACCTACTGAAATATTACGGCCTTACGACAAGTAGTTTAATTTTAAAAATTCATCAAAGTTTAAGAAAATGAGTAGTTTTTGTGACGTTTGTTAAAATTAAAATTAGACGATTTACTTGGTATAACGATAGAGTACTTGGTCTTGATGAACATACTAAACCATTAAAGTCCTACGGAAACTGGTTCAATTATAAAAATTATTGATTTGCGAAAATTTGCTTTTAGAAAATACTCCGAGTTCATGTGTTCGTTCGATTTCAAATATGTGTAATAAATACACTCGGAATACTTTTAATCACTCATAAATTAATTTATTTTTTATTGATTAAGTCGATTATTTACACATATCGGAAAGTTCATGTGACTTGCCTCAAGGCAAAATACCAACGCCAACTCTAGTTATGCAATTTATTCTGGTCTGGACAAAGTTAGAGATCTGGAGACATATTTTGGATATTGTCTATTGACCACAAAACGTCTAAGCACAATTTTGCAACTTTGCAGTGTTCCAACGACGCCAAACCCTGTCTGCAATTAATTTTAAAATAAGTATATATATATATATATATATATATATATATATTTAATATAAATATTTCTCTATAAACAATATATCCGGCGGCAATTGGCCGGTCGTGTCCGACCGTGTAGTATTTATCGTTGATGTTGTGTCTTAAAACTGGTTCCATCGTTTGACTTAACTGTACAATCGAGAAATTGTAGTGAATGATCTTGGACTTCACGAAATATGTATAAAAACATTTCTCAACACGTAAAAAAGCACATGGGAGTGCATCGCACCGACCAAAATCTCTATCCATAAAATTAGAATCGAACATGGACCATACATGGATTTTGATGTTACATAAGAGATTTTTCTTATAAACAATTCAAGTCTGAGACAGGTACATGTATGGTACTTGGTGCTAGGTTTATAGTTTTATTGTTAGATCAACCAGAAATATGTAAGTTCTAGAAGTCTATGGGTTGATCACATCATGCTTGGACTATCTTATCTAGTGAGAACATTTTCTTATAAAATTATATGTAGCAATCCTAATTAATTAAGTTTGACAAATCTGAAGATGATTTTGGCTTTAGTCTCCTTACTGGTGTAAAATTATTAATAATAATGATTATAAATAGATTTCTGAGTTGAAATGCTCATCAAGTTTTATATGATAAGCGATGTTAAAAAACATATATAAATTATTTTATTACTTTGGCAAATTTGAGTTTTTGAAAATTTTCAAAACTACGAAATTTTTTTGTAAAACCATTTTTTGCACACCGCCTACACAAGCAAAATGTTTTTTGAATTAATCCGATCGGATGATCCGTTCTCTCAAAAACTGCATAACCGTTTTTACACCCTTTGCGCTCCATACGGCAAAATTGCCTTTTGCAAAAGCGTCTCGCAATCGAGTACGAACCGCGAATGGTTTTTCAATAATACAAATCGATTATTCCACACTGTCGAAAATGTCGAGGACATTTGTTTGAACCATATAAATAAACTTCAAAATAAAAATCTTGGTACGGAACCCAAAAAAAATTACACAAAATGTGTACACATTATTGAAATCTCTATAAAACATCTGATAATTTGATGTGCATATGACTAATAAACATGTTTGATCGACAAATGGCAATTTTTTAACTACTACTTTTTATTAAGAGTCTATAACCGCTAGACCTGCCTTTCCAAAATTTAAACAGTTCTTCGTTTAGTCAAAACAAGTCAAATTTTTTTTGAATTATTCAATTGGGACGCTCCGTTCTTTCAAAAACTGAATTACGATTTTTAGATTTTTTTGCCCCGTATCTTCGAAACGGCCAAAGCTGCCTTTGCCAAAACTAATCAGCACCTCTCCTTACCAATACAAATCGAATGTTTTTAAAATTATTCGAATCGGTTGATCCGTGTTCCCAAAATCGTCGACGAAAATTTGTATCCACACACACACGCATGCACACGCACACACACATCCATTTTTCTAAGGTATGCCAAAATGTTCATAAACCTCTGAAACGTAAAGATATGCAAAAATTTTCATTTTCGATTTTTCTTGTGATTACTATAACTTACCCTACAAGAAGTTAATAATCAATAAATTAATTCATGAGTTTGTTATAAATGAAACATTTGTTTTTACCATAAAACCTTAAAAAGCACAACAAATACAAATTCTTAAAGCTCTCCAAAGCTTCAGACATAAAGGAGCTTCATAAATAAATTGTTCAAAATTTGCACTAGGTGTAAGTGGAATTTTGCCTTAGGCAAGTTCATGAATCGCGACATGTGTGAATAATCTTAATTAGTTTATCAATAAATTTTATGAGTTTTTACGACAAAAACCTTTAAAAGCATAATCACATATTCAGATTTAAGGATCTTTACAATAAATGATTCCAATTTTTCAACTAGGTGCAAGTGTCATTTTGTCTCGACAAGTTGTGAAATAATCTTAATTAATCAATCAATATATTAATTCATGAGTTTTTTACAAACACTGTTTTGCAACAAAAACCTTGTGAAGAACACATCTAATAGAATTTCTCATAGTTCCTGCCAAGAAAATGATCTCATTACATTTGCACTTCATATAAATTAATTTCTCATCGGCGTTTCCATAGAAAAAATATAAAATAAAACGTCCAAGACAGTTCCAACTAGAATTTCCATAAGTTATGATGTTTCATTAACAGTTAAACGGACTCACCGATATAATTATTTTGCATTTATCGCTATTTATATAACCGATATCTGCATATATATATATATATATATATATATATATATATATATATATT
>NW_020538040.1:11899938-11939110 GCF_003426905.1 Ctenocephalides felis
ATTTTATATCCTACGTATGTATGTTTGTTGTACAATTTCGCTTTTATTCGAATGCATTTGTTACGCAATTACGTCTGCCCGTGGACCCTTTAATGAACTCAAAGTTAATGCGTTTTTTTGCTCTTGAAATCTCATAATAGTCGACTCAACATTTTAAATTGAGCTTTTTGTTGTTGTCAAAGCGTACGTAATTAAATTCTATGCCTCCAGGTGCCTTCTTCAGTAATTCCATACTAAAATCTCACAATCCACATTTGTATAATATTAATTTTAGTTGTAAGTTTAAGTAGGAAATGTAAAATGTCACGGAAGAAAAGGTTTCCTTGTTGAAGAAATTGAATGTAATATATTTATTGCGACAACAATGTGATGATTTTTTGTTTCGTAATAGGAGGATGTTGAAGTTGCAATAATAATAATTTTGTATTAATGACTTTTGCTACGCTATTTTGTCTAAATTTGATCCAAAAATCTTAAGTAATTTACTGTACAAATTAAATTGTCTAAACTGCAAAGGTTTTACATAGGCGAAACTAGCCGAAATCTACACAAAATATCTTCTCAACACAGAAAGTAATTCAAAAATTAAGAATCAAATAAACATGCTCACAGAACACATTTTAATCTTCAACAAAACATTGATTTTCTAAACTTGAGTATATTACATTCTGAAACCAATATATTTAAAAGAAGGTTTTAGTGAAGGTTGTTTATATCTTTAAACACTTTAACAATTAACAAGAGACTTGACAGCTATTGTAATGATTACAAGATATTCCTCGATCAATTTTCAAACAATACTATTACTGAATAAAGCATGCCCCTTTTTAGTACTGTCCGAAACCATGTTTTTATCAGTTTGCACATTTTTTTAAAGAAATTTGTGAACAGAATTCATTCAGCACTCAGTCTTACATCAACTATGTACACACATCTAGTTTTTTTAACTCAAATTCATAATTAGTTTTAAACGTTCAAACTACTGATATACTTGAATGGGTAGAATTTTCATTCCAAAGAAAAATATTTATATCAAACACCGATCGCAGATGCATTTATGTAACAACTCCATATCTAATAATTACCAGCAAATAAATAAACAAAGATCTGGATCTCCATCTATTTAAGAAACGAGACCATTATTATATTATTACGATTCCCTGATTGTTAGTCTCCAACAAAAGATTCACTATTTTGCTTCGAGTTGCATAACATAATTTCATACTTTTACTTCCTAGCAGAAACTCTGAGGCACAGAATATCTGAGATCACAGATCTAATATAATATAGGTATACGGATCAGATCGGGACGATTGTAGGAATAGATGGAGAGCTAGTCGTCATTTTAATTGTAGTAAATAATTGGTAATGAGAAACTGGTAAATGATGGTAAAAGTAAGATTTTAGCTGGTCAGCATGAAAGTAATGAATAGAATGATAGAGGTTTCGAAATAGAATCGCGGTGCTTTGTACAAAAAAATGATACTGTGAATATTAAATATGTTGAAGTATCTACAAGTACACCTGTTTATCAGTCTGCCAGGCAATATGTTCATCAGTCTACCAGGCAATATGTTTATCAGTCTACCAGTAAATCTTTTCATCAGTCTACCAGTAAATCTGTTCAGCAGTCTACCAGTTCATCTGTTTAACTGTCTAAAAGTTCATCTGTTTAACTGCCTACCAGTTCATCTGTTTAACTGCCCACCAGTTCATCTGTTTAACTGCCTACCAGTTCATCTGTTTAACTGCCTACCAGTTCATCTGTTTAACTGTCTACCAGTTCATCTGTTTACCTGTCCACCTGTTCATCTGTTTACCTGTCTAGATGTCCACCTGTTCACCTGCCTATCTGTCTACTTTTTTCCATCTCTTTTGGCATAGCTATTGAATATTCTCATATTGTTCATTTGAAATATTACAGAACATAAATATATATTTTTGAGATTTTTCCATAAATGTCAAATTTTTGAAACACGCGCCTACCTGTTCATCTGTTTACCTGTCCACCTGTTTATCTGTTTACCTGTCCGTCTGTCCTACTGTTTGCACTGTGTATCAGTTTACATGTCTACCTGTTCATCTGTTTACCCGTCTACCTGTTCATCTGTTTACCTGTCTACCTACACATCTGTTTACCTGTCTACTTGTACATCTGTCTACCTGTTCATCTGACTGCCTCTCTAACTGCCTATCTGTTTACCGGTTTACCAGTACATATGTTTACTTGTCCATCTGTTTACCTGTCTAGGAGTCCACCTGTTCACCTGCCTACCTGTTTACTTTTTTCCATCTCTTTTGGCAATTGAATATTCTCATATTTTTTATTTGAAATACTGCACAAGATAAGTATTTTTAGATATATATTTTTGAGATTTTTCCATAAATATCCAATTTTTGACTCTCAGTCAATTATTTTTAATTTAATTAGTAAATTTAAAATAATATACCAAATATGCATTAAAATGATATCGACTATAAAATATATGTACTTATCACACTATATATTGATCTATTTAATTACTTAATATTTTACCAACATTTTTTTTTTGAATTTTTCTATAAATTATGTGTATGTAAAATTCTGATTGGATTTCAAAAAGAAGAATAAAATTTATTTCATTTCAAGACTAATTTACGTTTTCCCTCGGCTCTCCGTCTATGACCGATTGTTACGAAGAGATGCTACGTTATAGATAAGTCTTCATTTACTCACTAATACCGAAGGATGGTATGAATATAATAGGCACTTGATGTAAAATTACATACGATCTTATTTGTTAGTACATAACACTGTAATTGGTGATAGTTCTACATCAGACACACGGCAGTAACTTGGAAAAAGTAGTAACAGACACTGTGGACTGAGGGTTATTTAAATATTTAGTTAAAATCAATAATATACTAAAAATTCTAATTGTCGATCAAAAGTTACTATGAGCGCTTCCATATATTCAATCAAGACATTTAACCAATTAGGAATGTTCCACGATTGTAGGCAACGCTCGTTCACGTCACTGTCCTCTATCTTTTGGCACCTTAGAAAATGGAAAACATATGAGGACTTGCAGTCCATGTAGTATAAGGTCTACGTTTTAAATATTTAAAATGTCTCGATAAATCAAGAAAATAAGTGACTCATTTAAATTTCTGGAACAATATTCTTCTCCATAAAAAATGGATAAAATGGATAGTGAACAATGGATAAACAAAGTTGTAATCGTTGAACAAGACATCAATCAGTCTTCCAAAGCAGACTAATAAAAAAATTACCAAGAGTGCCTCCACAGTTGGCAATTTTCCAACAATTCTCCTCCAAGGCGTCCTTTCCAACAATTCTCCTCCAGAATGAGAAGAAAAGACCAGTAGACGACGCCCGCTGGTGAACGCTTGAATGTACCTGAGGAATTCCTCCGACAGTTGTTGGTATAAAGTATACACTCAACAAAACGCTACTGGATATTATTTTATTAGCTACTGGTTTTATCGATGTTGAACTAAATCAATATGTAAAACATAAGTAGATGCATGGTGTAGTTTTTACACTCGGTGAATTCAGAAATTATACACTGGTTATATGAATCCTTCCCGCGATATGAATAAGTGGCAATACTTGAAATGATATATCCTTGCATTTGGCAGAAGCTTTTACGAAAGTATATTTTGACGGTAGCAGTGCAGTTTTGTGTTGGTTGCATCTTCTATATGAAAAACTAATTTTAACAAAAAAATATTAAAGCATTTACGTATAAAACGGAACCTAAGTATTTAACTTGTAAATAAACTTCCAATCAATACTCGAAAATAATAAGCAATAAATGAGTTCATGCCACCAGGTGCCACCTTAGTTAAAAAAATGTTCTTGTATGACATGGCAGAGTTTACGTAGTTCAATTTCAATCTATATTTTTTTACTGGATTTATATCTGTAAGTAGTTTGACCATTTGTACTTCTGCCTAATTACTAAGGTGACCAAAGGTCTCAGTTTGACCGGGACAATTCCTTATTGAGACCTTGTGCCCCGGATTTTTCCAAAAGCTATAATCTAGCTGAATTCTTAAAATTTTATCAAAATACCAAATTTTAAATTCCAAAATATTTAAACTGAATTGCCAAATAAGTTATTTGTGAATTTTGTTACCACAGAAATAAAATATTCTTTATCATTATAAAACTTATATTGGCATATTTTCGTGCTATATGATTCCATACTAATTATAATTGATATTATGTAACTCATAACAACAAATTATGAAATACATATCTAATTAAGGATTTTTATCATCCGTTCATTCTTTTGCTAATTAACATTTTATATTAAAAATGTGTCAATTTCATATCTCAAACCTTTCACTAAAGAAACACATCTATACAAATACATAGAAATAAAAACGACATCTTTAATAGCTCTGAGGTAAGAGACTGAATTAATTAATTTTTATTTATATTGTCAAATTAATAAAATAGAACATAAATTACTTTGCAGGTGAGAAAACTACAATTGGGTAAGACGGACTAGCATTTTCGTGTCCTAAATTTACTAGCTAGAAAGGCGAAAAATTATAGCAACACCCAAGTATTTAAATTTGGTTTCCTCAATTTTATCAACTTACTCTAAAAGTAAGGGTGATTTAAGGCGTAAGGGTAAACGTACCACCTCGTGTGGACGGGGTCGTGATCTTGAATCCTGCTCAGGAACCTGACATCGAAGAGTAGTGATGTTAGTTTTCACTTGAAAGTACAGATGAAGTATAGGTTTCAATTCTAAATGGTAAAGAAAAATCTCTAACACTATTCATCCTGAATCTAGTTGGAGTTTAACTCAACTCAAGGACCTGCACCAGGTCAATACTACTCATTATTAATTATTTACTCTGCAAGAAGTTGAGGAGTGCTTGAAAACCCTCAGTGCACATGGAGTTCATCATCAATTCTATGATTTGCAATTTCTTTTCATAATAAATTACGTATTAATAATCCGCCTGGGGCCAGTTCAGTGATATTCTAATTCCAGTCTCTATTCTCAGATGGTCTCGGGTTAACGTTTGTTTTATTATAATATATGCAAAGAAATAATTTCTGGAGTCAAGTGGATATAACGGATGCTAAAATGGACTGTTTGAGATGTCAAGGTCGCTCCACATATATCCACAGTGATTGACATATGCAAAATTATACCTACTGCCAACTACAACAACAATTATTATAATTATATACGACGGCACATATATATGATAAATAACGTTAAAGCTCCCAGAGAGAGAGCAGATAATTTATTTGCTTTGGTACTATTATTTTAGTTCAAGTTCAAATTACTATAACGTATCAATAATATATACAGTTGGTACTGTACTTGTCTATGTTTGCAATAAAATGCTAGTAGAGCAGACACCAACTACTGAACCAGGAGGATCATAATAGAATCTTGGAATCAGATTAGAAATTGCATCATAAACAAATTATACCCTATATATCATATCTTAAACAATTCATATCCTAAACTGGACTCACTACTAGGCACGCCTACTAACACCTAAAGAAATATTGTTTTTACAATTTCACTCATATAATTGTGTTTAAAGGACTTCATGTAATAAAATTAGCATACATTCATTGACTGCTTGTTTTTTTTTTGCTTTTTTGCTGACAATACAATCTCATTCTTTGAGCAGCTGTACTATCTGTCTTGCCTAAATAATATTTTCCATTATAGTAATAACCTCAAAAGTATATCTCGAATAATACAAATTACTTCAATAAACTTACGTTTCTTACACGGCACAGATTTTTCATTTGTTTTATTATTTGCACTATAATTATTTATAGGAGACGGGATAAAATATTCTTCCGATGCAGACATTTTTTATTAACTCAAGATTTATACTACTATTGTAGATTGTACTACTATTTAACCTTAAAATGTAATGATATGAAACATCGAAAAATTCACAATATGCTTCACGCTTTCGGTAACGTACGCACGTACAAAATCACGCATACAAAGACACATGATATGACGACCAATCACAATCGACCCGTATAGAAATGATATGACGAATCATTGGCACTCGACTCGGCCGTAACGCACTTCCGTTGCATTTGTACAAATTTACACCCTAGTCGCGCCTAAAAAAAGTTTTACTTCAAAAATATGAAACTTGTATAGTTGTATGAAACCAATGTCCTGAACTGTAATTAAAAATTCTTTGAATTTTAAACTGAATTTTAAATCATATATTAACTAAAAATCCAGTATTGACTATTTAAATTCTCCATCAACTTCAAATTCGAAAGTTTTGCTCGAATAGTTGAAATATTTGTTGAGAGTGAATCTTGTAAAGTCTTGAATGTGAACCTTATAAAAATTCATAAATAGATATATAAAATGCAGTAAAAAAGACTCCTAGTTTATAAATCTAAATATATGTTAGTTGCTGAAGTTAAATAATTAAATTCAGGAATTAATTGAAAACAGGAACTGGTGATAACAAATTTAAGCCGATTTTTATGCATTTTTTTTTGGCTATGTATATCATGGTCTTATAGAACTTACTGAAATATTACGGCCTTACGACAAGTTGTTTAATTTTAAAAATTCATCAAAGTTTGAGAAAATGAGTAGTTTTTTGACGTTTGTTAAAATTAAAATTAGACGTTTTACTTGGTATAACGATAGAGTACTTGGTCTTAATGAACATACTAAACCATTGAAGTCCTACGGAAACTGGTTCAATTATAAAATTGTTGATTTGTGAAAATTTGCTTTTAGAAAATACTCCGAGTCAACGTGTTCGTTCGTTTTAAATAATGTGTAATAAATCCACTCGGAATACTTTTAATCACTCATAAATTAATTAATTTTTTATTGATTAAGTCGATTATTTACACATATCGGAAAGTTCATGTGACTTGCCTCAAGGCAAAATACCAACGCCAACTCTAGTTATGCAATTTATTCTGGTCTGGACAAAGTTAGAGATCTGGAGACATATTTTGGATATTGTCTATTGACCACAAAACGTCTAAGCACAATTTTGCAACTTTGCAGTGTTCCAACGACGCCAAACCCTGTCTGCAATTAATTTTAAAATAAGTATATATATATATATATATATATATTTAATATAAATATTTCTCTATAAACAATATATCCGGCGGCAATTGGCCGGTCGTGTCCGACCGTGTAGTATTTATCGTTGATGTTGTGTCTTAAAACTGGTTCCATCGTTTGACTTAACTGTACAATCGAGAAATTGTAGTGAATGATCTTGGACTTCACGAAATATGTATAAAAACATTTCTCAACACGTGAAAAAGCACATGGGAGTGCATCGCACCGACCAAAATCTCTATCCATAAAATTAGAATCGAACATGGACCATACATGGATTTTGATGTTACATAAGAGATTTTTCTTATAAACAATTCAAGTCTGAGACAGGTACATGTATGGTACTTGGTGCTAGGTTTATAGTTTTATTGTTAGATCAACCAGAAATATGTAAGTTCTAGAAGTCTATGGGTTGATCACATCATGCTTGGACTATCTTATCTAGTGAGAACATTTTCTTATAAAATTATATGTAGCAATCCTAATTAATTAAGTTTGACAAATCTGAAGATGATTTTGGCTTTAGTCTCCTTACTGGTGTAAAATTATTAATAATAATGATTATAAATAGATTTCTGAGTTGAAATGCTCATCAAGTTTTATATGATAAGCGATGTTAAAAAAACATATATAAATTATTTTATTACTTTGGCAAATTTGAGTTTTTGAAAATTTTCAAAACTACGAAATTTTTTGTAAAACCATTTTTTGCACACCGCCTACACAAGCAAAATGTTTTTTGAATTAATCCGATCGGATGATCCGTTCTCTCAAAAACTGCATAACCGTTTTTACACCCTTTGCGCTCCATACGGCAAAATTGCCTTTTGCAAAAGCGTCTCGCAATCGAGTACGAACCGCGAATGGTTTTTCAATAATACAAATCGATTATTCCACACTGTCGAAAATGTCGAGGACATTTGTTTGAACCATATAAATAAACTTCAAAATTAAAAATCTTGGTACGGAACCCAAAAAAAATTACACAAAATGTGTACACATTATTGAAATCTCTATAAAACATCTGATAATTTGATGTGCATATGACTAATAAACATGTTTGATCGACAAATGGCAATTTTTTAACTACTTTTTATTAAGAGTCTATAACCGCTAGACCTGCCTTTCCAAAAATTTAAACAGTTCTTCGTTTAGTCAAAACAAGTCAAATTTTTTTTGAATTATTCAATTGGGACGCTCCGTTCTTTCAAAAACTGAATTACGATTTTTAGATTTTTTTGCCCCGTATCTTCGAAACGGCCAAAGCTGCCTTTGCCAAAAACTAATCAGCACCTCTCCTTACCAATACAAATCGAATGTTTTTAAAATTATTCGAATCGGTTGATCCGTGTTCCCAAAATCGTCGACGAAAATTTGTATCCACACACACACACGCATGCACACGCACACACACATCCATTTTTTCTAAGGTATGCCAAAATGTTCATAAACCTCTGAAACGTAAAGATATGCAAAAATTTTCATTTTCGATTTTTCTGTGATTACTATAACTTACCCTACAAGAAGTTAATAATCAATAAATTAATTCATGAGTTTGTTATAAATGAAACATTTGTTTTTACAATAAAAACCTTAAAAAGCACAACAAATACAAATTCTTAAAGCTCTCCAAAGCTTCAGACATAAAGGAGCTTCATAAATAAAATTGTTCAAAATTTGCACTAGGTGTAAGTGGAATTTTGCCTTAGGGCAAGTTCATGAATCGCGACATGTGTGAATAATCTTAATTAGTTTATCAATAAATTTTATGAGTTTTTTACGACAAAAACCTTTAAAAGCATAACAATCACATATTCAGATTTAAAGGATCTTTACAAATAAAATGATTCCAATTTTTCAACTAGGTGCAAGTGTCATTTTGTCTCGACAAGTTGTGAAAATAATCTTAATTAATCAATCAATATATTAATTCATGAGTTTTTTACAAACACTGTTTTTGCAACAAAAACCTTGTGAAGAACACATCTAATAGAATTTCTCATAGTTCCTGCCAAGAAAATGATCTCATTACATTGCACTTCATATAAATTAATTTCTCATCGGCGTTTCCATAGAAAAAATATAAAATAAAACGTCCAAGACAGTTCCAACTAGAATTTCCATAAGTTATGATGTTTCATTAACAGTTAAACGGACTCACCGATATAATTATTTGCATTTATCGCTATTTATATAACCGATATCTGCATATATATATATATATATATATATATATATATATATATATATATACGATGTATGCAATTATATTTAAGTCCAGTTAAGTGCATATTTAATCAATCAATATATTCTATGATGTTAAGTCCGTTAGAAACGGCTTCAAATATCGAACGGTTATCTAATGATTTTGATTCGAGTTAGGAAATATTTAAGAATCAAATTTATGTAACATTATGTTGCAATTTGTAAACCTTATTAATTATTACGTGATTTTTAATATTCAGTGATTATCTTGTGTATTTAGTCTAATTTGTACTATGTTATAAGAGTAGAGGAAATTGGGGTACGGTTGTGCCAGGGTATGGTAGTGATAGCCGTCATCGCAGCTAAATTATACTGATTTCCAGATAGGGTCCAAAGTGAAAAGGATGAAATATGTTTGTTCGAACAAGTTTCCATTATTGCATTTAGACAGCTCCCTACATTAATATGATTTGTAGACCGCATTGCTTCTAAAGAGTCAAAAGTAAGTTTTCATGTTCGAATTCGTTTAATAATAACTGTTAATTGTATACAGATAGATCCCTTTGCTTTGACTCTTGTTGATTAGATTTTAGTGTAGAAATTTTCATCAAAAATTGTAAGATTTTGAAAATTTCAAAACCGTTCCGAAGGTATCAGGAAATTGTGCTAATTACTTTTTGGTTCAGCTAAGCCGTTTTTTTTTCGAAAAAAAAATGCAATTCTTAAATGGTGGTAGTGTCTGGGCAAAAAGTGATTGCATTTATCAAAATTCATAATAATTCATAATAAGTTTGGAAATACATTTTTAGATCACATAATTAATGGAATTAACTTTTTATTCAATTTCTACTTAACAAATACAATTTTATTCAATTTCAAGTTAATATATATGTATAATATTTTCTTAAATTCTAAGACAATGACAGGATTCGATTCAAAGACAGGATCGCTACCAAGTGAGCTATGCTCGCCATGTTTTGTGTCTAGAGTCAAAAAAAAATCTAGAAATAAACAGTTGAAAATTTTATCTTATGAGCTACTTTTTAATTCTTATTTATTCAGTCGATTTTATACACATTTATTGAAAAGTTCATGCAATTTTTTTTAAGTAAGGCGAAATGCCACTTACACCTAGTAACATCCCGTAGGGTAAGTTATTGTAATCGTCCAAAAATCTAAATTAAGAATTTTTGCATTTTTTACGTTTCAGAGGTTTCCGAACATTTTCCGCATATCTCAGGAAAAATGGATGTGTGTGTGTATGTGCATGCATGGATACAATTTTTCGTTGGCGATTTCGGGCGTACGAAACAACCAATTTCAATGATAAAAAAATCAATTCCTGGTGATAAGAAGGTGTGCAGATTAGTTTTTGGCAAAAATTGGTCCAGCCGTTTGGAAGATACGAAGCAAAGAGTGCAGAAAATTGAAATCGAGTTTATGAGAGAACGGAGCATACGATTTGAATGATCCAAAAAACATTTAATTCGTAATGATGGAGAGAAAAAGTGATTAGTTTTTGGTAGAGGCAGATGCAGCCGTTTCGGAGATACGGAGCTAAATGTGCAAAAATTAAAGTTTTTGAGAGAACTAAGCATCCGATTTGAATGATTCAAAAACTTTCTGCTTGTATTGACGAGACGATTACTTTTGGGGAAAGATTTACTTAATATTACAATTTTTTTATATCGAAATTCTAATTCTAGCTAAAGTTCTGTACATCACTTATATACTTTCAAAAATTAATTTTAACTTTGCAATTCAGTTTATATAATTCTTATAAATATTATACAATATCCTTCATTTAACTAACTCATATGACCTATGAAATATAAATAATGAAAGTTAGATTATTTGTAATAATCTATTTGAAAACCAGCAATTTCCCTCAAGGCACGATGCCACACACTACTAGTTTGTATATTATAGTTGTTTATTTTTATATCCTTTATAAAGAAGGTACTCATAGGTAGGTTACTCGTGTTGTTATCTATATTTTCAAGTAAAAACCGATGTCACTACCGCCTTGTCCGAGGCGGGTATCAAACTTGGGGAGTTTGATTAAAATCCGATAACTCTAACCACCAATCCAAGGGAGAGCCCCAAATTCTTAAGTAACTCAAAAGGTCGAGAGCAATAAAATCGCCAAATCTGATATTCTGTCCAATTTATTCTTCCAACCTGAAAGCAGTTCCATCGTATGACTTTTTTCTTAACCTAGTCGTGGCTAAAAGTAAAAATCGTTTCTCCAAGAATGCGGCAATGCGGTAACGACACACACAAGACACAACTCAATGTACCTACCTACCTACCAACACGAAACGAAAGTTAATCATAATTTTCATTCGATTTTTTTCTTCTGTTTGCAGTTTGCAAATAACGTTTACGCACATAATATAATATCGGCAAAAGAGGAGGTAATTCACCGAAGAGAAAATACGCGACAATCCTTTTGATTTCACTTTTTTATTTATTTATCGATTTTGTTATGTTTTTATCGGCCAAAGTTGCGTATATCCGCCTTTTACCAGCGAATTGCGAATGAATATTATAATAATATGTGGGCTGAAAAAAAAATAGATTATCTATGAATATTTGCGCAATCGTGTGGAAATGGATTGCGGAAAAAAAATTAATTTGTTTGTGAATGTGTCGAGTTTTGGACATCATAGTAATACTTCCATAATAAAGTAAATAATATGTCAAAATATTCAGAAACCTTCGAAACGTGAAGAAATTGACCATAAAATTGACCCGCCCTAATGTATATACATATTTTTTATTCAAAATTTTCTGTATATGAAAACAACAAAATTGCATTATATTCAACAACGTTTAATTTATTTTCACATCAATTTTATTACTAGCTAATTTCATAAGTATGTTAACGCAAATTACAACACCCATAATCTTAGAATATCACAACCGATTCGTCTCAAATCCAATTACAAAACATTGTAACCAATATAGTCTTCGATATTCAATCAATAATTGAACAATGCCAATAATTAATAATTAATATAGCAATCGTCTATAAATTTCAAATTATTACAATCATGAAAAAACCACAATATGACATTTTGATGGAAGCTTTGTCATGATTTATACCGCGATTGAAATCTTGCAATAGTCATAAACATTATGAATGAATCAGTTGAATTGTGCAACTGTTGATGGATTGGAAAATTGTGATGCTGTTTGGAAGAGAAAGCTTCAGGATTTTTCAAAAAAAGGATGGATGAAATATGAAGCAATGTAGTTTTATGCATAACACATTAATAAAGCACGCAAAATAATCCAAAACATATTTACGTTTATTGGTTTTAAATTTATTGAAAAACAGTACAGTAACTCACGTAAGTAACAATATATTAGATTGGCAACTAAGTAGGTGCGGAGATTTTGTTCGTAAATCAAAGACTCTAAAAAACTCTATTCTGAAAAGCGTTGTCCATTATGATCAATAACTTTTCGTCATTTTTCATTAATATAAACAAATATAGGCATGTGGGGTATCAAATGTAAGGTCTCGACAAGCTCTATTCAAATATCATAGTAACAAACTGAACAAATTAAAATGGTTACACAAACACCAATCGACAATCATATACCTCATGTAATTTAACACAGCTTTGTCGAATGTTGCATTCAAATCGGACGAACTGTTAGAAAGCTACAAGAAATACAATAAATTGTCGACCAATGGGTTGCAAAACCTCGAGGTCAACAAATATAGGCATGTGGGGTATCAAATGAAAAGTCTCGACGAGCACTATATAAATATAGTAACATACTCAACTGACCAATATAGCATATACAGTTACAAAAGCACCATTATCCAACTTCCATATAACTTCTTGTTTTTATTAGCAAAAAACTGCATTTAGTACAATTTGACGCCATCATCATTATAGATTTCTTTTAAAAATCAAGGAGTTTTGTGGAGACAAAAACTAAAAGTAATCAGAAGGTGCAATCAGGTCTATGTAGAGGATGTGGAAAAACATCCCAACCATGGTCCAATTGTTTTTGCTAATTGGTCAAAGATCTGTAATGCCAAAAATGGAATAAATCACCCTTTGTATTTGCCAATTCAGACTACTTTTTACCAACTGCATTGTTTAATTTCGTTAGTTGTAACAGTTAAAAGTAGACAATGCCTTTTTAATCATCTTCAACTGGTCGGCCAGAGCGTTTTTGATCTTTGAGTAAAAAGTCACCAGAACAAAATATGGCAAACCAATTTTGCCACTGTCGTTTTTTTTAGGTTTTAGGGCTGCATCACAACACCTCATAACTTAAGATGCCTTTTTACTTTTTGCAGAATTTAAAAAAGAAAATGTGACAAAAATTTTCTACATCTTTCAACCAAACGAAAATTACGAAATTGACCAAAAAACTCTTCTTCACTGTTAGAAGTCTAAACTGCCTACTATCTATTACCAAAGTGGTACTTTACATTTGGACTACGTCAGCAAACCTAAAAATTCAATTGAAACCATCTCGACTCTAAAAACCGCACTTACTTACTTGCCAACCTAATCCAATGGGTGACAAACATGATACTGAGAAATACATAAAATCACTAAAAAACCTTCAGTGCACTTATAAATCTTGCACTCGTTATTTTTTCACTAGACTTTGAAACAATAAAAAATTTAACGACTTTTTTACGTCCGAACTGAGAATTATTCCGCAGCCACTTTCGTTTTCGACAGTTTCTTTTGTAATACGATATTCAAATAATTCGACTTGTTCCAAATAAATACATTTGGAGATAATAAAATTTGAATTTGGCAATTTTAAATTCGGTGATTCGTATTCCGGTATTTTTTAAATTACTCTCTTGTCTCGGATGAAGATATACATACATACATACACATTATATACACACACACTTGTATTTTTAGATCGAACTTGCAAGAAAATAATTTTTGCCTCTCGATTGTAACGTTCTTTAAATAAATTATTCCACTTTGAATAAATTATTTTTTTAAATAATTACATAGATGTATTCCATTAATTTTTAACTTCCAGTAGAATAAGTTATAGTAATCGCAAAAAAAATCGAAAATAAAAAATTTTAAAGATCTTTTCGTTTCAAACGTTTCTGAACATTTTGGCATACCTTAGCAAAAATAGAAGTATGTGCGATACAATTTTCGTCGACAGCTTTCGAGAACAAGAATCAACCGACTAGTTTTACTATACGATTACATCTATTGGGTCAATTCTCGGATAAAATAGAAATGTCATGGTAAAGCTATGTTATGGGTCTACCTTCGTATGTATGTGCTATCAAAGAGACACCAGTAAATTTCACTTGTGATAAAATTGTTATTTGAGAATTGTGCATTTTGGAGGTTAGGTTTTATGTGTAAGAAGCCTGAAAACTTATACATAGCTTTCTGACAGTTTGTGACTACCAACTCATACAATTATAGACCCGTAACATAGCATTACCTATTGGCATCAAATATTCCAAAAAAAGATGATGGTTATGTAGTTTTATATAAAAATTATTTCTCTAACTAATTATCAACTTCTTCCATTAATAATCCATGTCCCATGTCCGTTCTCGTAGTTTACACAGATAAGAAGAAGTTTTATACGAGTTTCAATCAGCCCGAAGGAAAGGCTATGAAATGGGTTATAAATGCAATAGTTTATGGATTCTGTTCAAATTGAAATATTTTCTATGCGATTTCATACGGTGCAAAAGGTGATCATTCGAAATACATTGCACGGAATCGTGCCCGTGGGTCAGAAACCTGAGGAAGATACATAATAATTCAATTTCTATTTGGAGGTTCAGGATTTTAAGATATTTCCAACCAGTATGGAGGAAGAGATGGTCATAGAATTGACTTTTGGACAACATCAAGTAAAATTAACAAATTTACATGAATTAGCTTCACTCGACCATTTTTGACATCAAATTTGACCACCAAAAATTTGTAAATTAGTTCCAACCAGTATTGACAAATTGTCAACATGCCAATGTTGTACTAATTAAAAAATATTAAAAATTGGCTTAGAATTTTATGTTCTACGTTATTTTTTATTGTAAGTGATACAGTAAAAATAGTGCAAATGTGATAAATTACCAACAAACACAAAGATGATGATGATATTATATAATTATATCAAAAGATGATTATGATATTGTAGATGATGGCAATATACATGCAAAAATAAATCATGCTAAAATAATTTTTAGACAAACCTTTACGACGACTCAGCTTATTGCAGAATCAGGATTCTGTAACAAAAAACAAAGATGATTACAAATTTTGAAAAATGGTAAAAATATTGCAAATGAATAATTAGGAGGCATAGAGATAATATAAGAAACATGTTTGATAAAATTTGATAAATATAATAATAAGATATGATAACAATTTTCTAAACGCTACTATTTTTTATGCTATTTGATTTATAACATAAAAATCTAATATTTAGGATAATGTTGATATAATAGTTCTAATTGACAATTAGGGAGGAGTTCCCAAGTGGCGGACACCTAAGGTTATTCATAAATAAATCAAAAAATATTTTACGAAATGGTTATTATAAAATAACAAAGTTAGAAATCAAACCAAATTAACAAAACCGCAATCTTTGCTAAAAAATAATTAATACTATCAATCAAACTTTGGTAACAAATAATATGATTTTACAAAGTGGCACCTAGTACCGGACATCTCAAAATAACCTGCATTGATCACATATGTAGCCATCTCCACACTTTAGAATGTCTGCACATGTGTGTTTGGCAAATATTCTTAGATATTGCAATAAAAAAAACACATTTATCCACCCTTTTGGCTGAGCCACACCGATGCTCTCACCTGGTGCACATTCATAAGCTACTCATTCTTTGACTAGGAAATACGAAAAATGTGAGTATGTAGTGGCCGTTAGCACTCATACAGAATAAAATTAAATAATGGGAATAAATTACGTAAATTCTCACAAGAAACATCAATATGTTTACTGTCCGGCACTAAGGGACGATTTAGTGTCAGGTGCTAAGGGGCACACATGTTCGTTCATTTGATGGCACCTACTAAAATTGGTTAAAAAATCTAATAATATTCTACAATCAAGTAATACTTTTATCTTTGAATGCCACTCAAATGTAAATGCATAAATATACTAGAATTACTTTCATTGATATTTAGGTGACGCCGTGATCCTGTACCTGTGTGCCCCTCATGCTCCTTTCACTTGTATTTTGAAATGAAAAGATTTGTACTCACTTAAATTATACGTGTTAAATAGAGTGTCCGGCATTAGGTGCCGTCCGGCATTACGGAACTTTCCCCTAAGTATCTTTTTTTAAAAAAACTAAATTTTGGTACGGGAAGCTCCAACAATTTGCCTGACGACTTCGAAAACACGGATCAACCGATTTGATGATCGGTTACAATTGATAGTAGTTTAAGAATCTTCGATTTCCTTCAGACGTTCGATTTTATCCACGTGTACAAACTTATACATTATTTATACTAAAATATAATAAATTTAATTTAATTTAATGTGTGTGTGTCGGCATTTGTGTTCTATATAACGCTTTCGGGGCCTATTAAGATGTTCAGTGAGAAATAACAGATATCGTGACTAATTTTGAATGAAGCCGTATACACGCGTTATCACGTTCTATTTCACGCGAAGCTGCTGGATTTTCATTTATTCTATATTTTTATTTATTTATACACGAACTAGAAGAGATAGTAGTAGGTGTATAGAAAAATTATACATAAACATATGTATACATGCACACATAGAAATATATATGTACCATGTTTCTAATTCTATTTTTGCACGGTTGATACGTTCCAGACATAAGAGTAAAAAACTTGTAAAAAATGTGTAGGAAAATAGGATTTGTTCCATACCCTTGACCCTGTGAAAATATTTGATCTAGTGATGTACGTTGCATGTTTTGGCAAATTGATGCAAAGCAATGTCTTTTTTATAAATATCAGATAAAAAAATGTGTAAAACCAGAAAAATAAATTTGAGAATTTGTGAAATTTTGGAAAAATTGGAGAACTTGTAAATTTTTAGCAACATTGGAAAACTTGTAAAATTTTGGATAAATTTGAGAATTTGTAAAATTTTGGATAAATTTGAGAACTTGTGAAATTTTGGAAAGATTTCAGAAGTTGTAAAATTTTGAAAAATTTGAGAACCTGTAAAATTTTGGATAAATTTGAAAACTTGTAAAATTATAGATAGATTTGAAAACTTGTAAAATTTTGGATAAAGAGAAATTTTGAAAAAAATTGAGAACTTGTAAAATTTTGGATAAATTCGAGAACTTGTAAAAATTTGGATAAATTGGACAACTTGTAAAATTTTTGAAAAATTTGATTTGGTAAAATTTTGAATAAATTTGAGAATTTTTAAAATTTTGGAAACATTTGAACTTTGTAAAATTTTAGCAAAATTAGAAAACTTGTAAAATTTGGATATATTTGAGAACTATTGGAAAATTTTCAGAAGTTGCATAATTTTTGAAAAATTTGAAAACTTGTAAACCTTTGAGTGTTTGAAAAGGTAGAAAATATAAAAATTCGAAGCAAACAATGTATTTACACTACAGTTTGCAGCATAATAACTTTAGAATTTTAAATCTTCAAAAAAATAATAGTGAATAAAATTATATTTATAATTTCTTGTTTTAATGGAATGAATACAGTTAAGTCTTCGATGAAATGAAAGAGATTGTAATATAAATAAAGTAATAAATTCTGGACAATTTTCTAAACAAATATTCATGCAATGATTTGGGGATTGCTAGATTGTAAGAAAAAACGTAGCATATCTTTAATATCATTTACTAAACAGTCACAATTATAATCCGAAAAATGAATAGATTTAATTATAGTCTTAATTTTATTGCACAAGATTGTTTTGCAATTTAAATATATTGAATTGTTTTAAGCTTTCTGTATTTGTAGCATTAAAAAAATCTTAGTTAAAACGAATTTTAAAGAAATTTTTGCATACCTTTATGTTTCAAAGGTTTCTGAACATTTCGCATACCTTTGAAAAATTGAGAGCGTGTGTAGGTGTGTATGTATGTATGTTGGGATACAAATTTTCGTCCACAATTTCAGATCACAATCAACCGATTTGAATAATTTAAAAAACATTCGATTTCTATTGATAAATAGACATGCTAATTAGTTTTTGGCAAAGGCAAGTCCAGCCGTTTCGGAGATACGGAGCAAAAAGTGCAAAAAACGAGTGGAACAATTCAAGCATTATTTGAAGAAATGATTACTTTTCGAGAAAGGTTTAGCCTTCAAAATGTTTAAAAAAATCTAAAGAAAATCTGATTCTTAATTTGTTCAAATTTTCAAATTGTTTCAGATATAATATAAGATGATTTATATTTAACATTTATAACATTTATAATAATTATTGGAAATTATTGTTACTAATTTTTTCTAATTTATAGTATCTATTTAAAACAATTGTTACTAATTTTCTATTGATCATTGATTATTTATATAGTCAAATATTTAATTACAGTAATTTGCCTTAAGGTACAATGCCATGATGTACCACTAGTAGAACATTAGTTGCCTTCATTATTTGCTACTTCTTAAAGTCTTCGAATCGATTACTATGAATTTTTTCCTCGTAATCCAATAAAAACCATTTAAATTTTTGCACAAATCTGCAACATCATCATAGTTTTTCTCCATCGATACAAATAATCATTACACAAACCCATCTCGTAATTACGAACTCGACATCAGATCAGCCTCGAGGTACGACCAAGTACGTGATCGAACTATTCTATGTATCCTCGGAGAAAACGCTTCGGAATTTCAATTATTTCGCTTAAATAATGACGATTAAGTCATGTGTTACGACTTGTGCCATTATTCTTAAAGTCGTCCGTAAGTCGTCACCTCGAATTTTTACATTTTTAGACGCCCAAAAAATATTTAATGTTAAAAAGACGGACGCGTGTCGCATACGCGATTTTGAGAAGACGAAGTCGCGGCCCACATTCAAGGAGTTTTGTTTGGTGTCAAGGTTTTTTTTTTAATTTATTTGGTGATGGAGATGAGGACTTCATTAAGAGACTGATTGATTTAAGAGTTTCCTCGAGAGGTGTTGACAAATCCGGACATGAATGAGAAAAACGTTTTTTTCAACGAGGTAATTTATATATTCACCTTATTTTATATATCCACCTAAGATCATTTTGATATATTTCGAATAAATTTTAGTTTGTGTGTGGGTATGTTCCTTGAAACATGTTGAAATCTTTATTAGTTTAGGTTATAAATGGTCGTTTGTCGATGTCTAAACAAGTGTTTTTAAAACATTTCCATAATTGGGTAGAACTGGGCATTAAGGTCCAATTTGACTTCAACTATGTAAACCAAATGACTACATCACAAAAAACCAACAATAGAGCAATGTTCAGTAAAATTCCCAGTTAATTCCTAATTATAGAAATGTGTTTTATTTTTTACTATTTTTCTAAAATTTGTCATTTGTCCCTTTTGAATTAATCAGCAATTACTTCATTTCTCTAATGAAAGTTTATTTCCAAATGCTAATTACAATGACAAACCGATCATGTCATATTTGAAGTATGACTTTAATTACATTATTGTTTTTAAATATTATAAATATTTTCAATGCTATTATTAATATATAATTTATAATTTGCCATTATATAAAAGTGTGTAATTGTTGACATTATTAAATGTGTGCATCACGAGTGTTACCATATTACTAATGAACATTATTCAAAATTGTTATATGATATATTTATTTTTTACTTAACATTAAATTGCTACTTTGTACAGTAGCAAATAAGTTTTACTTCAATCGGATGTGAACCTTTTTGTTATTGTTCACACCTTTGTCTGGGTAAAGGTTTAGTAGGTCCATTTTACCCCGCCCACATGTAAACTTTTACAGAGGTTATATAAAAATATCTATTGAATGTAACTTGTAAAGAACAATACATCTTATACAACAATTAAATCATGTATACTTAAAAATTATGGTATTCCATGGTGAAATGATCAAACGCTATGACCATTCGAATCTCGTATGAATAACCTGACATCGGGCAGCAGCGATGTCAATTTTCACTTAAAACTATAGATCAAATGTTTTTAATTGAAAATAAGTCCATTTCGGTGGGCACTACGGTGTAAAACGGCAATGGTAAATCTCTCACACTATTCTTCCCTGAATCGAGTTGGAGTTTAACTCAGCTTAGGGACCTGCTTTAGGGTAGTATCACCCATTGGTACGACTTACAATGCTCACAACTAAAAAGAAGAAAAAAAAATACTTCGGTTATAGATTTTTCAAAAATGGCCATTTATCTCCTGACAGCGTCGTTGGATGATTTAAAACAATAGCTGGTTATACATATTTGGCCCTCTACTTTCAAATATTGTTAAAAAATTCCTAACTTTACTTAGTTATGAGATATCGGTGATGGTCCTTTTTACCTGCTCTACCCAATAAAAAAATGCAATAATTCGAATATGAATTGAATTTATTGATGAATTTTATTTACCTAATGTATCATTTAAGGCAGTTTAATTTTGCCTCAAAGTGTATTTCATATCTCAAAAAAATAATTTAAACTTTCCTTGGGAGTCAAGAACAATATATTCTTCCGTTAAAAGTTAACTGACCCGCACTAATAGCAAAATTAAAATTTTTGTCTAAATTACAAATTTGGCGAACATTAACATAAAATATTTCTATTCTCACGCAGTTCTTATAATAAAAAAATACCGTTGCCTCTTATGGAATTTTATCAAGTGGTAAAATCTTAAATCGAGTTAGTTTTGTTGTAATTACTCATTAGGCCATTGTTTTAGTAAATGACTTAGGATTTGATATTATCAGATGTTACAAATTACCGGATTTGGGCAAGATTGGAAAAAGTTAAATAACTAGTGGGTATTGGTATTTTAGCCTTGAGGCAAGTTACATGAACTTCCCGATATGTGTAAATAATCGACTTAATCAATAAAAAATAAATTAATTTATGAGTGATTAAAAGTATTCCGAGTGGATTTATTACACATAATTGAAAACGAACGAACACGATAAAACTTGGAGTATTTTTCAAAAGCAAATTTTCACAAATCAATAATTTTTATAATTGAACCAGTTTCCATAGGTCTTTAATGGTTTAGTATGTTTATTAAGATCAAGTACTCTATCGTTATACCAAGTAAATCATCTAATTTTGATTTTAACAAACGTCAAAAAACTACTCATTTTTTCAAACTTCCATGAATTTTTAAAATTAAACTACTTTTCGTAAGGCCGTAATATTTCAGTAAGTTCTATAAGACCATGGTATCTACCGTAAAAAAGTTCCATAAAAATTTTTTTTGTGGAAAAGGCAGGTCTAGCAATTTCGAAGATACGGGATAAAAAGAAACAAAAATGGTAATTAAACAAACATTCAGATTTTCAAAAAAAATCAAATATTCCAAAAAAGTCAATTTTTGGAAAAATTTCAACAATCGCATTTTTTTCAGTTTTCAAAAAAAATTTAAGGTTTTTTTTAAAAAAAAAATAATTTTTGATACGGGAAGTTCCATCAATTTGCCTTAAGGCACGATGCCATACACCACTAGTGTGTTTTTTGTTTAATAACAATAAATATTATTTCTCTAAGAAGAGTCACTTTCGATCTAGAAATTACATAATGTCATTTTCGATTGTGTAATAACAATGGAATAAGTTTAAGCAAACACTATACGGATCTAAAGATCTGTATATGCAAAATGTTACTACTGGTGTTATTTAATATGAGATCTATCTTATTGTCTTACAGTTAAGAAGCTGTGTGTATTCGTTTCGCACAATTATATAAAGAACAATAACATTAGCGAAAAAAGAAATAAAGCGTTCACGAAGGTGTTACTTACTTTCTTTGGATTAGCTATTCGACATTCCGAAAGTTAATGTAATGTTTCACCAATTTAATAATACGATAATACACAATTGTTGTAATTGTTTAACTGTTAAGGTTCTAGAATGGAATGTATTTTTAGTCATTTTAACCTACGAGTACCAAGTACTAAATTTAAAACCACTACTACATACATATACTACATATACTTTGTTAAAGTCTTTACAATACATTTGCCCCCAATATGCTATTTTTACTTAAAATCATATAATAGATCTATAATTTCCAGTGAACACTGATATCACTGTTGCTTGATGCAACTTGCCGAAGTGGGTGTCGCAGTTGCAAGATCAATCTCTTAACACAATGCCACGCCAAGCTCTATATATCATTTAAATATATTATACTCTGTTCTATGTTTGCATAAAGTAGGAGAGATTGGGTACGGTTGTGCCACTTTTTTTATCAGTAATAATTTCGTTTTTACCAGTTAGCTGGGAAAAGTAAAGTAAATTAAATGTGGTCTACTGGTCGTGTTAATATATAGGCTGACTCAATGAAAACTTGTTCGAAAGAACAAACATCATTTTTCTCGCTTTGGACCCTATCACAAAATCAGTATAATTTAGCTGTTTTGATGACTCTCATTACTATACATTGGCACAACCGTACCCAGCCTCTAAGTATTTTGAATATAACGGTATCTTCTCATACAAGTGTTAACTTTTTGTTCATTAAATGACATTTTGACATACTACTCGCATTGAACTTCAATTTTAAATTCGCAGTTGATTTAATTTTAATTTTTATTACTCAATTTAATACTCGAAACTTAGAAACAGTGCACAAAGGTCCAATTTGGCTTAAAAGTATTTATAATGTCTAAACCAAATGAATTACATCACAATACATAATACGTATTAAACAACGAAATGAGTTCAGTGAAATTCCTAATTAGAAAAATGTGTATTTTACTATTTTTCTAAATTTTGTCATCTGTCCCCATAAGCGGGGTAAAATGAGACAACCACGACGGAAACAGATGCAATGTCTTATTTTTTATTTTGAAGGGATTTTACTGAATAATAACTATATTATTCAACCAATGCACGTATACTTAAAAATTATAGTAAGGTATCGCAAACTAAAGAACAGTGCTCACAATAAAAAAACTAACAACAAAAGAAAATATTTTTATTATGGATTTTCAAACATTGCTGTTTATCTGCTGATTTTTCGACCAATGAACAAGCAAATGCTATAGAATGTGAAAATTAAAATAAACTCAAAATAGACAAAATTTGGGCGTATCAAGCAGTAGTGATATCAGTTTTCTCGGAAAATCATAGATCGATTATATGATTTTAGGTGAAAATGGCCTATTTGGGGCTAATGTTATGCAAAGGTGTTGAAGAATTATATGTAATAGATATGATTATTTATGCTTTTGAAATTTAGTAGTTGGGCCTCGTATTTGAAAATGACTAAAAATACATTTCCTCTACAACTTTAGCAGTTAAACAGTTACAATAATTATGTCGTATTAATAAATTGGGAAAACATTGCACTGTTAGATTTTAATTATTATTATCATTATATGCTATATGTACCAATAATTAAGAATTTTCATAATTATCAAAGACTTTGACCCATTACCCAATTGTGGCCCTTAATTAGCCGAAACCAACTTGAGAACAAAACAACTGATTTCTATATCCATTCAATGGCATAACAAATAATATAACAGAACTTTACAATGTATAATTTTCACCTTGTGCGTAATAATTACAGCTGTTAATTACAAAATAATAATTATACGTACACACAATATCGATTTTTATCTAAAATTTTAGAAAGTGTCCAAGGCAAATCATTAATAATATTGTGTAGACAGAAAATAATAACTGATCAATAATTTGTGGGTATTATTAGAATTTGTAAGAACTTAATTATACATTAAAAATCGTATGCATCGATTTGTTAATTTATTTTGCTGATTGGAGAGGAATGATTAAAAAATAATTATTTTGATGTGGTTGTAATGGTTTGAGAGTTTGATTTTGATTTTAATTTGAATTACTTTTAATAATATTAGCTTTTCTAATATATATTAAAAAATAAATAAAAATTATAATAATGAAGTCGATGGTCCACAATAATAATGAAGTCAATCTCACAAGAATCTCAAATTTACTCCTCTGGCAAATTGAAAAAAACTTTGCAAGCTTATAGAGTTGAGAGTCAAAACAAAGCTCTTAAAATATTATAGGATTATGAAAAGCATTACAAAATGTCATACTAATTAAAGGTCACAAAATCGACATTTGTGGCATTTTTACGAACGTAACTCTAAAACTGAACCTGTCTTCAAAGAAACGCAATGTGAACGCAAATCCATACAAAATCCATGCATTCTAGAACCTCCCCCATGCAGTGCAGAAACGGAGAAGTTTTGGTCGGTACTATTATTGAGACAGACATATCCAAGCAAAACAATTAAGTCTTGCATATGTAAACTTTTTTTTACTACGCAAAAATCATACATATCTTCATACATTCTAGAGCCTCCCCCCATAAAGTAAAGCATATCTTTGATATCCATGGCAAGATGATCGCGTAGGTTTTAATCGGTATTATTAATATTGAGTTCGGCATACTCAGGCGAAATATCGAAACCTTGCATATGTAAACAGACTTCTTTCACTATACAAAAATTTGCATTCATACATACATATATTCTAGAGCCTTATCCCATAAAAATTAGTAATTCTTATATTATAGCAAAATATTGCAATACTAATAATAATAATGATTAAATGATAAACAAATGTAGGCAAGTATTCGCAAAAAATCGAAAATGAAATTATAGCGATTCCAGAGATCCAGATTCTAGGGATCAAAAAAAAAGTAAGAAATAATACCATTTGGCGGTCAAAAATGATCATTAGATATATACACAGGGCCGGATTTAGAAATTTGGCGCCCTGGGGCGCTGACAAAAATGCCGCCCCATCCCTGAAATGTTACATAAATTGTTTATATATATTATTTCTGTACCAAAAATTAAAATTAAAAAAAATATATATTTTTTGAAATCTTAAAAAATATCGATTTTTGAAAATTTTGAGTTTTTTTATATTTTGAAATGTTTTTGAAATTTTTCGCAGCGCAAGTGTTTTAAAAAAAAGTTCATAATTTTCAAAAAAAATTCAATATACATATAAAAAAAAAGTTTTTAAAGGGCATTTTTTCATTTTTCTAAAAATGTTAATGCTCTTTGTAAAATGTATAATTTTCAGAAAGAAAAGTTCCACTAATTTGCAGTGATTAATCGTCACTAGTTTAAGAGGGTCGTCCTAAGAGGGCTCGAGATTTGAAGAACATACTTTTTTTAAACTTCCAGCTCGTTTACGAAACTTTATATTAGCCAAATTGCCAAATTTGATAATAACTTTTATTAACCAATTTGATAATTTACGTTCGGAGAGGGAGTCAAAGCAAAATAATCAATTTTAATAATCGTCTATTTGAACCCAAATTTTGTATTGCAATCATAGTATGTTTTATATAAATTAACAAAAGTTAATTATATTTCTTGAAATAAAAAATGTTATTAAAAACATTAGTTGATTACATTGTATAGCATTTTTTTCCCACTATCCAAATTTTGCCGCCCGCGAAAATCTGCCGCCCTGGGCAGTAGCCCCGACTGCCCCTACTGTAATTCCAGCACTGTATATACACTTAATATTATCACATATTTTATAAAGATTATAATAATAAGTACAAATTTTGTGTATATTTCTATGGGTGCGGTGCTCACGCGCTTCGATATTTTGACTCTAAAGTAGCTAAGCAGAGCGATTGCTTTAAAAAAAGTTCAAACTTTTCACAAAAATTCAGAAATATACGATATAAATAAAAAAATTCAATACAAAAAAAAATTAAAAATTGTAAATTCTCAAAAGTAATAGTAATATTTTCAGTTTTCGAAAAATTCTACGGTACGGAAAGATGCCATTAAGCAATTTGCCTTAAGGCACCATGCCACGCACCACTAGTTCTTATTATATCGCCCTGGGCAATAATCTTGATATACTTTTCCTTGTACTGATCATCCATAAATCAATTACCCCCAGCATCCGTACACCCCCCAGTCGGTCACATCAACCTCGTTTTTTCCAAAAAAAGAAAAAAAAAATCTTAAGGCGACGACTGTCTCCTCTCGGTGCCACCAGAGCAGCCATCCCCATCCCCATCCCGCCATCGGCAAGTACAGGTTCATTGCTTTCCCACGCCCGGACAGACGTCGGACAGAAGATAGTCGATTGTGAGCATCGCTCCGAGTCTATTGTACCCACACTTTATATGCAGATGATACTCCTGAAGTGTAATCGTTTTTGTAAGAGAACGCCGCTATTGGATATTGGATACTGGATAACAATCGATATATTGATTGCCAATTCGATAATCGGAAATATCACGCGAAATCGGGATATCTCTCATGGGCGAAGCGGCTGCCGACTTTGGGATCGTGGAATAGTAGGTGTTCTCATCTAGGAGAGGAAATATACTTAAACGTTTTAAATTAAAACTAGTGGGGTGGGTGGCATCGTGCCTTAAGGCAAATTGCTGGAACTTCCCGAACCGTAAAGTAATGTTCGAGGAATTTTTCAAATAGATTATTATAAATATTGTAACATTGTCTAATATTTATAAGAATTATATAAACTGAATTGCAAAGTTGAAATTATTTGTTTAAAGTATTTAGAACTATAGTCAGAATTAAAAATAAAATCTGAATTATTATTTTCGATATACAAAAAAAAAAAAAAAAAAAAAAATTGAAAATTTTTTTTTTCCAAAATCAATTATTTTGTTAAGATAAACAGAAAGTTCTTTGAATTAATTAATCTGTCGCTTAGTTCTCTCAAAAACTGCCATTTTTTGTACATTTAGCTCTGTATCTCCGAAATGGCTGAGCCTACCTTTGCGAAAAACTAATAACCCCTTCTCCCAATTATTACTAATTGAATGCTTTTTAGATCATGCAAATCGGATGCTCCGTTTTCTCAAAAACTCGATTTCTATTTTCTGCACTCTTTGCTCGTTATCTCCGTACCTGCTGGACCCGCCTCTACCAAAAACTAATCAGCACATCTCCTTGTCAATAGGAATCAAATGTTTTTTAAACGATTCAAATCGGTTGATCCGTACGCCCGAAAACGTGGGCAAAAATTTGTATCCATACATACACACACACACACACACACACATTCATTTTTTCTGAAGTATGCCAAAATGTTCAGAAACCTTCAAAACGTCGAGAAATGTAAAAATTTTTAATTCCGATTTTCGGCCCATTACAATAACTTACCCTACGGGAAGTTAAAAAAAGAAAAAAAATGAGAATTTTGTAATTTTCGGAGAAAATTGACCTTTTTAAAAAATTTGTTTTTTCTTTATAATTTACATTTTTAATTTGAAAATTTTTGTAGAAGCGTAATTTAAATAAAACAATGGACGGTAGCCAATACGTGAATTGTCAAACGCTTTTCACAGATGTTCAATTACTTTGAATAGGATATTTTACGTGAATATTATTTAATTATGGTTGAATTTTAGTAAGTAGTTTTGTTCGTAGTTATATTTATACACAAAAACGTTAGTAAACGGATCACAAGTGTTACTAGAAACTCAAAATATCAACTTTTTTTAAATGTTAATATGAAAATGCACTTTTTGGCATATTTTTTTCAAACACGGTGCTCTGAAAGATCTCAGTTGTATAATTATATACTCATTGGTATTTATAAAACATTTTCTAGGTTATATTATTTTTTATTTATGTTATTTCAATTCAGAACCTAAATTTGGTATCAATCAAAGGGACATTTTGTCGAATAACATTTTCCCAGTTATAATTTATCGAAGAATAGATAGTAATATATGAAGGTCCGGGGTTAAAAAGGTCCACCAGCGATGTGTCAAAAACCAGTGAAGTTAAGCATTGTTTAACAACAATATTTGCAAGTAGAGGAAAAAAGATGTATAACCAGCTATAACCTTGATTCTCATGACTTTGCTATCGAGAGATTGAACGGTAATTTTTGAAAATTCATAATAAAAGTATTTTCTTCCGTTGGTAGTTTTTTAGCATTAGTTAAAAATGTAATTATTTTGTAAAATACCTTTAAAATTAAAATAAGACATTAAACCTGTTTGCCACCTGGCTGTTCCAAATTACTCCGCCTATAGGGTAAAAAGGTCTAGATAACAAGTTTTTAAAGACTGCAACAAAGCACATTTCTACAATGATGAAGTAGCTGACAGTTTTCACTGAACGTAGTCAGATAATTGTTTGTTTGAAATGTGTTATTTGTTGTAATATAATTGGTTTGATTTTTATAATATATAATATTGGCTCAAAGTCAAATTGGACCTTACATACATACTATCTACATATATACTTTTATTAAATTTACTTTAATTCATCGAATGTTACTTGAAACTTTTCAAAAAGCAGGTCAAAGAAGAAATGCTTAATTCATTTTCTATCACTCCTCGCAGAAATTTGAAAAATTTGTATAAGCTCAGTAATATTATTTACAATTATACACAAAATACAAATCCAAAAATTATCTGAAAAACTTGAAACGTAATCAATAAGCCGAAAGACCAAAAAATACTTGGATTGGATTATACCATGTTTTCTATAGAAAGTGTATAAAACTTCCAGTTTGATTGTATTGACAAAATATAGACAAACTAATGGCGTTTATTGTTTTTATAATACTTAATTGTATATACTATACTATATCATTTAAACAACACATCCTTATACACTTAAAGTATTAATATTTTTGATTCTCTAGAAATTGTTTAGAATATACCTTACTTAGCAAAACAACATTTGCCGGGTCTGTAATATATATAGTCTACACATACAAAATAGTGGTTGACCGCTGGGTTGCCCTTTTCAGAAAAAGGCTAGGTTAGGATGTAAATTAGCAAATAAAACTTATATATAATTCACTACTGAGCCAAAACCCGACATCAGGCAACTTTGATGTCAAATTCCCACTTGAGGTTATAGATCTCAAATATAAGCCTCAAGTAAAAACCGCCTCTCGTGGGTATAGTTGCAAATATATAATAAAAATGTAAGCAAATACTTCGAGTATAGATAATTAGTCATAATTGGATTGGACAACTACTGGGTTGCCATTTTATCAGAAATCCATATAATAAAATCTAAACAATTACTGAATGTCCTAAGTACTATAAATTGTTAAAAATAAATTACTACTTGATCTTTGGTAAAAAATATTAAATAAATAAATATCTCCAAGTTTCTGCCAATAATCGATGAATATATCTATCTATCCATCGTGCATTACTTCTTCTTGTACAAACTCTGCTCAGGTGCGGTTCGCTCAGGTCGACTCGCGCAGGTTAAGGTTACACAGAGTAGAGGTCAACACCGTTTTGCAGAGTTTTTTTTTCGGTTGAGGTATTCCAATAATAAAATCTTCAATATCGATGTAACTGATGAAATATATACAGTATTCGATAGAAAATGATAAGATTGAAATTAAACTAGTGGTGCATGGTATCGTGCCTTAAGGCAAATTGCTGGAACTACCTGTACCAAAAATGAAATTAGTAAATAAAACTTTGAAAAATTTGAAGAATTTAGATTTTTTTAAATTTAGAAATTTTTGAAAAAAAAATTTTTTTTCTATATTTTGATTTTTTTTTTTTGAAAATTTTGAGCATTTTTTAAGCTATTTGTATCCTTAAGGGGCACAACTAGTGTAACCGCCTAAAAAAGGTGATTTTTGGGAATTTATATTAAAAAAACTTCTTTATCAATCATTTCAAAATTTTAGGAATAAATTTATACATGTTTTAAGAATACATAGTGAAATTTTTGAAGAAAAAAATTAAATATTTTTTAAGTTATCGTCGATCTCCAACGGCGCGACAAAGAAAAGACCCTTCACTGCTGCAGTGATTCCGGCCTTCTACGTGGATGAAATTTAAAAAAAAAAAATCTCGTTAAACTAGATAATATTGTCTGTAAAATGAACTACGATAAAGAAAAAAAATCAAAAAATGACAAAATGACGGCGTTTTTTAAAAAAAAGTCGAATTTTACCCAAAATTTTGGTCGTTTTTGAACAGCCAAAATTCGATTTTTGATCCGATCAAAAAATCGATAGGTCATTTTACGAAGAACTATATATAGAACATGTAAAAAAAATTTTATAGTGATCGGATCATTTGTTTTTGAGTAATCGCTGCAGCAAATTCGGGAAAATCGCTGCTGTTTCGAGAAAATACTATACTATACTATAAACTATATATATATATATACTCTTTAAATGGCTGTGACTCAAAAACTATTTAAGATATCCATTTCAAATTTTTGTATGTTATTTTTAAAGGTATAACCTATTGAAATTAATTAAATGATTTGAAAATTGAAAATTCATTTTTTTGAAAATTTCACACCAGTTGTGCTCCCTAACATGTTAACCGGGCAAAGCGCATAAATGATTTGTATCTGATTTTTTTTGTATATCGAAAATTAAGATTTTAATTTTAATCCTGGATAAAGTTCTAAAGCTCACTTACATACTTTAAATAAATATTTTTAACATTGTAATTCAGTTTAAATAATTCTTAGAAACATTAGAAATGTTACAGCATTTATATTAATCTAATTTATTTGAAAGCATTTGATATTCTTCAAACATACGGTACTGGAAGCTCCAGAAATTTGTCTTAAGGCACGATGCCAAATGTACACTACTAGTTTTGTGCTTTTTTGTACTTCAAAAATATTAATGACAATTTCAAATTCCCTAAATTTACTAAATGTCCTTAACTTAACAGTTGTAAATAAAATAGAGAATAAAAAAATAATAATAAACAAAATATATCAAAGTTTATCATTTATTATATGTCAATAAAAATATAAAAATATAAAATTATAAGGGCAACACATGCCCGATTAATATGTTAAATTCTCCACGAATCAGAGCAGCAAAAAAACTTGTTAAAATAGATTTCAAATCTTGATGCCGACCTTCCATCTGTGGTAAACAGAATGGTTTGCTGAAGTCCCCAATTAAATCTGGCTCCACAAGTGCTCGTGCTAGAGCTTGTTTGATGATATGTTCATGATCTGACAAAGATCTTTGCAAAAATCTTTGCTTATTTTGTGGTTCTGGACTTTCCTCTATATTTCCTTAGCTAACGAAATAATTCTGGTGTTGAACTTCAGTGTTGAGACTTAGTGGACGACAAAACGAAGGCTTCAAGGTACTTCCTGGTGTTTTGACAGCTTTAATATCACCAGATATCAATAAGTTTGAGTCATAAATATGGACTGATATATGATATAGATAGTGCCTGAAGTACTATTCATATTTTGAACGAATGCTCATCTTATTGATTTGCCAATGCAGTTCTCAACATAAGTAAGAATTATTTACCATGGATTTGGTTCATTATGGTCCAGTTAATCAGCGATGCTTATTTATTCAGGAGGATGGTCCAGATACGTGTAATGCACCAACTAATAACTCTGAACATTCTTCAAATGCATCGCAGAATGGTCATAACAAGTCTTCACCACCCCCAAAGTGCCTTATTTGTATGTACAATTGCAAAAACAAGTGCTTTACAAACACATGTCTCCATGAGTTTTGGTATATATGTTTGCTGCAATGGAATAAGATTAAATCAGGTTGTCCTTTATCCAATGAATTTTTAAGTTCTTAATTCATAATGTTCGATCAGACGATGATGATGATTCGACAAAAAGAGTTATAGCAGAACCTCGGTTTACTAGAATCATTCAGCCACGAGTTGATGTTTCCAGATCGAATATTTATAAATCTAATTTATGGACAATTCCTTTACCTGATGTAACTGGTGGTTTTATGAATTGCTCAGCTAAATTGCATGAGAAGAATCTAGCTCAAAAGTATGAACTATGTACATGGCTCTATCGAGAATTAAATGTTCTATTCAGCCATCAAACTGATATGAGATATGTCAAAAGCGTTATAGTAGATTTCATTGCGCTTTATTATATTAATTCCCCTGGTTTTCGAATGGCTATTTGGCCATATTTCACTAATTTTACTGATCATTTCACTCAAGAATTTTATGAATTTGCCTGTTCACCATATAATATGGTAGGTTATGATAAAAACCTCTTATGTAACAAATGAATATATACTTCTGTTTTGCACGATGAGAATGTTATAATTAATTTACCAGATGCAAATCCTGTTCATCAAAATATTGCGTCAAATCAAAACTTGGACGCTTTGGGTTCCATTCAGGTAGCGCCACCAACTTTTGATGAAAATGATTCTATTATTTGTGTAATCACTGTTGTTCTTCAACCACAACATGATAAAACTCCAGATAAAAAAAATTATAATAAAATCTTTATGAAAAAAAGAATTTTTACAAAAATTAAATTACAAAATATTTTTTTACAAAAATAAATTTTACATGTCATATTTCATTTGTTCCGATTTCATGTCCTGTCCACTATGATCCCATAGTATTAATTTGAAGTTTTATCAGATAAAATTTTGTTGGAATTCAGGTGTAAATTAAATGTAATTAGTTGGTTGGAAAGTAAGTGCGGTTTAGATGGTTTCAATTGAATTGTTCGGTTTACTGACGTAGTCCAAATGTAAAATACTATTTTGGTAAAAGATAGATGGCAGTTTAGATGTCCATCAGAGAAGAAGAGTTTTTTTTGTCAATTTCGTAGTTCTGGTTTGATTGCAAGATGTCGAAAATGTTTGTCATATTTTGCTTTTCAATTTCTGCAAAAATAGAAAAGCACCTTTAGTTATGAGGTGTTTATGGTGATACAGCCTCGCAGTGTCGAAATTGGTTTGCCAAATTTTGTTCTGGTGGTTTTTTACTCAAAAATAAAAACCGCTCTGGTTGACCAGTTGAAGATGATTAAAAAAGCACTGTCCACTTTTACCTGTTACCAAACGATCAATTATGATGTCTACATTAAATAACTAACGAAATTAAACAATGCAGTTAAAAAGCGGCCTGAATTGGCTAATGGAAACGGTAATTTATTCTATTATTGACATCACATATATTTGGCCACTTGACAAAAATTATTGGAGCTTGGTTGGGATATTTTGCCACATCCACCAAATAATTCTGACCTTGCACAATCTGATTACTTTCAGTTTCAATCTTCACGAAACTCCTTAAATTAAAAAAAAAAAACAATAATGCTGATGGTGTCAATTTGTACTTGATTCAGTTTTTTGCTAATAAAAACCAGCAGTTTTATGAAAGTGGACAAAGCATTCCAGAATAAATCTATTTAGATGCATAAACAGCAAAAGCACAATTTTCTAGCAAATTTGTAGCAAAAATCAGCACTTTTAGTATACAACCAAATAGTTTAATAAAATGGCACTTTTATAACAAAATCCTTATCACTATTATAGGGATTCTGAAAATCCTTATAACTATTATAAAAAGACAACTTTCAATATTGCTGCTGTCTATTTCATACTGCTATTGCTATGTAATATAGTTATTACATTTTCTGTAACAGTGCTAATATTTTATTGATGGTAAGAGCTAATTACTCTTAGAAACATATTGCTATCTAAATTTCCAAGTGAAACTCGACGTGATTGCTTCTTGACACCAGGCTGTCCGAGGCGTTTATCGGACCTAGAACTTCTCTAACAAACAATCCACAAAAAACCCAACTCTATACAAAATATATATCATTAACTGCCCAGCAATTTCATATCAAGTGAGTCACAGAACAGACTTTAACCTTCGTCTTTCTTTACATTATGACTAAGTCGAATATTATCTAGAGAATTTAAAATTCAAACCGATGTGGAATTAGTAATCGTCTCGATTATGTTCAATAAGTACACGTTTAGTATATCTATTTTTAATCTTATACCGGTTTGTGAATAATTTTCCAATAGCTGGACGAGATGGCAATGTCGAAACAGTTCAATAACCATCATTATTTATTATGTTTTATGATAATATCTAAGTTTATAAATTTATATGCATTTCTACACAAAAATTAGATTAGAAATATGATTCCACATATGAAAATATAGACCCAAATATGTTTCAAAGGGAAAATTTGATTTTGGGGCATTGGATTATTGGGACAAGTTTGATTTCATCTCAAAGAGAAGGCAAGTAGTTGGGGTCTTCTAATAATGCTATGTTATACAAAATATATTTCAAGAGCTCAGATTACTAATGAGCAATTAGAATAAAAAAATAAAAAAATAAAATTTAAAACAATTAATGCATAAAACATTACTTGAAATTCTGAGATTATCACTTACACATATTAACAACAACTTGTAAATAATTAATAATTGAAAACAAGCACCAAATGTCAGTAATTTCTTTTTTATAAAGAATAAAAAATAATTGATAAATAAAATATTATACGTAAGCACCCGCTCATCCCAGAATATAAATTTCTGTAAAAATCTAAATTGCAAGGCCGAAATTTTGGAAAAAACATATATTTGTAATAAACACAGTGCACAAGTGTGTGTGATAGTGTTGGGCATATCGTGGTGCTAGGTATTCGATATAAATTGGGAAACATTATTTAGAACATATTGGTAATTTTTGCAGATGAAACTAGTATCAGATCGTTTATTAATACTGTATTTGTTCAGAAAAATATAAGCCGATTGCGCAAAGCGTCTTCGAAAGACTTTCGACTCGTGATGAAGAACCTTTGCGTCATAAAAATTGAACGCATGATTATTTAGTTTTAAATGTTCTGTTATCATTGAAACCTAAACTGCCTACTATATATTACCAAAATAGTATTTTACATTTAGGCTACGTCAGTAAACCTAACAATTCAATTGAAGCCATCTAAGGTAAAACCGCACTTACTTACTTTCCAACCAATTACATTTTATAACACCTAAATTCCAAAAAAGTCTGATCTGACAAAATTTCGATTAATACTGTGGGATCATAGCAGACACGACATCGAATCGGAACAAATGAAATATGACATGTCGTAAAATTTATTTTTGTAGAAAAATATTTTGTAATTTAATTTTTATAAAGATTCTTTTTATAAAGATTTTTTGTTAGAAATTTTTTATCTGGAGTTTTATCATGTTGTGCGTTAAGAACAACAGTGATTACACAAATAATAGAATCATTTTCATCACAAGTTAGTGGCGCTGCCTGAATGGAACCCGAAAGTGCCAAAGTTGCCGTTGGACCGATTTGGATGAGCAGGAGTGACATTTGGTAAATCAATTCTAACATTCTCATGAAATGCATCGAAGAATTCTCATAACAAGTCTTCACCACCCCCAAAGTGTCCTATTTGTTGTACAATAGCGAAAACAAGTGCATTACAAGCACATGTCTTCATGAGTTTTGGTATATATGTTTGCTGCAATGGAATAAGATTAAATCAGGTTGTCCTTTATCCAATCAATTTTTTAAGTTCTTAAATCATAATGTTCGATGAGACGATGATGATGATTCGACAAAAAGAGTTATAGCAGAACCTCGGTTTACTAGAATCATTCAACCACGAGTTGATGTTTTCAGATCGAATATTTATGAATCTAATTTATGGACAATTCCTTTACCTGATGTAACTGGTGGTTTTATGTATTGCTCAGCTAAATTGCATGAGAAGAATCCAGCTCAAAAGTATGAACTATGTACATGGCTCTATCGAGAATTAAATGTTCTATTCAGCCATCAAACTGATATGAGACATGTCAAAAGCGTTATGTTAGATTTCATTGCGCTTTATGATATTAATTCCCCTGGTTTTCGAATGGCTATTTGGCCATATTTCACTAATTTTACTGATCATTTCACTCAAGAATTTTATGAATTTGGCCGTTGACCATATAATATGGTAGGTTGTGATAAAAACTCACTGTTATGTAACAAAAGAATGTATTATTGGCAGTACTTCTGCTTCGTATGATTTGAAGTGAGATGCATTTGAAAAATCTTCTGGACCACCTCCTGAATAAGTAAGCGTCGACGACCAACTGGACCAAGTAGAACCAAATCCATGGTAAATAATTCTTACTTATTATGTTGAGAACTACATGGACAATTTAATGAGATGAGCATTCGTTCAAAATATGAATAGTACTTCAGGCAACATCGATATCATATATCAGATGACGTTTGTGACTCAAACTTATTGCTATCTGGTGATATTAGAGCTGTCAAAACACCAAACAACCTTGAAGCCTTCGTTTTATCGTCCACTAAGCCTCGACACTGCAGTTTCAACACCAGGATTATATTCTTGGCTAAGGAAATATAGAGAAAAACCCAGAACCACAAAATAAGCAAAGATTTTTGCAAAGATCTTTGCTAGATCATGAACATATCATTAAACAAGCTTTAGCACAATCATCTGTAGAACCAGATTTAATTGGAGACTTCAGCGAATCATTCTGATTACCACTGATGGAAGGTCGGCATCAAGATTTGAATTATTTTCTTCTATAAAATTAAGATCTCCAAATCCGACAACGGGAACATCTGATGTCCAAAAGAAGTAGAAATCAATCAATTTGAACATGTACTCTACCTTAAGCTTTGATTTATAGTCCAAAAAGAAAACAAAAATAAATGTGATAAATTGAAATATGTAGCTTTAGCCTTCATTCAGTAAAATTAAAAATCTGACACTAAAATATGCTACGACTTAATTTATTGACTTTGTATGTATATTTTCCTATTGATATAAATATGCTACAATTAAATTTATTGACTTTGTATGTATATTATATTATATATATATATATATATATATATATATATATATATATATATACAAATGTAAGTATCATATCACAAAATCTAAAATTGATGATCAGATTACAGTATTGAATGAATAATAAATCCATTGAAATATAATTATGCAACAGCTTAGTATTTCATATATTCATTTGCATTGCACATGACCCAAATTTTTTTGTATTCAATCATTTCTTTGTATTATTTGTGAAACTTTTCCAATAGTATGCTCAAATTTTTAAATCATGCAAAAAATGTCTGTATATACGCATAATTTTAAATTAAAAAAAAACAAGAGCTGTAAGACAAGGTTGTAAAAAATTATATGATTATTTTTGTGGTAGATGAAATTGTTGAATTTTATCTGGAAAATTGATTCAATACAGATCCAAAATTACAAAAAGAAAAGATTATTTTGTGAACATGAAAGCTTCTGATTTTTCATGAGAATTTATTTTCCATTTGATTTTAATTTAAAAGCTTGGTTCTTATTTTTATACAAACAAAATTTTTATTAACAAAGTTAACTTTTACATATATTCTTACATTTAAGACTAACAGACAAAACTAATACTATATGTATATACTAGCTGATCCGGCAAACGTTGTTTTACCATGTAAACTGGAAACCAAGTACTCTAGAGAATTTCTAGAGTAGCAAAAAAAACTAAATTATTGCAAACAAAATAGAAGTTTGTGGTAAGAGAGGGAAAATTAAAAACAGTAATTTTTAACTAGAGTAGAAGAAGAAACAATCAAAAAAGTTTAAATATTAAAATTAAATCTGAGCTTTTCGGGAAAAGCGGGATAAAAAATGGTTGGATTACTGAAATACCTATGATACATACAATAAAATTTAAGATGTTCCATAAGCTAAAGCAAATTTGAATTAAAATTTAAAAAATACAGTGAAAAATTAGTATTGTGTGTACTTTTCATTTACTCAGCATAAAAAAATTAATTAAAAAAAAAATTCAGAAACATTTTAGGAATGGACAAATCGTAATCATTTTCTTAAGTAAAATTTAAGCGATTTAATAAGTTCGAACGAATCTAAATTAGAATTAAGTAAAAAATATTCACTGTCTGAAATCAGATTAAAAGTGATTCGATTAATAAAATCGACTGATATGAAATAGAGGTTTGACGTAGGAAGGTGAAAAATTTAGGATCGTATGTGTTTAAATAAAAATTCTAAAAAAATAATAAAGAAAATTGGTCCCAAAATGAAAAAAAATCTTAGGAGTGGCCAACCTTCTGTCTTGGTGAACGTGAATGAAAAAAAATCATGAAAAATTGGTCAAAACTTTTGGAGGAGTATTGCGACAAACTACATGACATTCGAATTATAAATATATATATAAATATATATATATATATATATATATATATATATATATTGTTAACAAAGTTTGTAAAATTTAAACTGGATAAGATGCAAACCAAGTATGTAGTTATGTAGCCACAATATTGATTACTGATAATAACGGAGGCTTTGAAGTTCTGAACAAATAGTCACATAATCCAATATATATATATATATATATAATATATAACCGCGTATATTTATGTTTACGTGACCAAGCTCAAATATTTCATCCTGAGGTAATAAAACTTGTATCTCATAAAATCCCGTTACTTAACCAATGATTACATTTTGTTTTGCTGTTTCATCAATATTTATTTCGATTATAATACACATATATACATATGCACAAATATATATATATATATATATATATATATATATATATATATACTATTAAAATTTTATCATATATAGATATGTTCATCGCATGTTACTATTTATTCATACGAAGTACTATAAATTCACAGTTCAATTTTTAATCATCTTAATTAACCAACATCCCTATAATACTAATACTAATACTAATAATACTAATAATAAGTTATCAACTATAAGAAACTTTGGTTGGAGTGCGGACTATCTTAGAGTTAATATTAAGAGCTAAAACTTTCAATGATTTGTTTTATCAATTAGGAAGCATGGGAGCTTTGAAGAACTTTGAAAATATTCATATTGATATATATATATATATAT
>NW_020538040.1:11940110-11952479 GCF_003426905.1 Ctenocephalides felis
GAAATTAATTTATATGAAGTGCAATGTAATGAGATCATTTTCTTGGCAGGAACTATGAGAAATTCTATTAGATGTGTTCTTCACAAGGTTTTTGTTGCAAAAACAGTGTTTGTAAAAACTCATGAATTAATATATTGATTGTTAATTAAGATTATTTCACAGCTTGTCGAGACAAATGACACTTGCACCTAGTTTGAAAAATTGGAATCATTTATTTGTAAGATCCTTTAAATCTGAATATGTGATTGTTTTATGCTTTTAAAGGTTTTTGTCGTAAAAAACTCATAAAATTTATTGATAAACTAATTAAGATTATTCACACATGTCGCGATTCATGAACTTGCCCTAAGGCAAAATTCCACTTACACCTAGTGCAAATTTTAAACAATTTTATTTATGAAGCTCCTTTATGTCTGAAGCTTTGAGAGCTTTAGAATTTGTATTTGTTGTGCTTTTTAAAGGTTTTTATTGTAAAAACAATGTTTCATTTATAACAAACTCATGAATTAATTTATGATTAATTAACTTCTTGTAGGGTAAGTTATAGTAATCAACGAAAAATCGAAAATGAAAATTTTGCATATATTTACGTTTCGATTTTATGAACATTTGGCATACCTTAAAAAATGGATGTGTGTGTGCGTGTGCATGCGTGTGTGTGTTGTGTGATACAAATTTTCGTCGACGATTTTGGGAACACGGATCAACCGATTCGAATAATTTTAAAAACATTCGATTTGTATTGTAAGGAGAGGTGCTGATTAGTTTTTGGCAAAGGCAGCTTTGGCCGTTTCGAAGATACGGGGCAAAAAATCTAAAAATCGTAATTCAGTTTTTGAAAGAACGGAGCGTCCCAATTGAATAATTCAAAAAAATTTGACTTGTTTTGACTAAACGAAGAACTGTTTAAATTTTTGGAAAGGCAGGTCTAGCGGTTATAGACTCTTAATAAAAAGTAGTTAAAAAATTGCCATTTGTCGATCAAACATGTTTATTAGTCATATGCACATCAAATTATCAGATGTTTTATAGAGATTTCAATAATGTGTACACATTTGTGTAATTTTTTTTGGGTTCCGTACCAAGATTTTTAATTTTGAAGTTTATTTATATGGTTCAAACAAATGTCCTCGACATTTTCGACAGTGTGGAATAATCGATTTGTATTATTGAAAAACCATTCGCGGTTCGTACTCGATTGCGAGACGCTTTTTGCAAAAGGCAATTTTGCCGTATGGAGCGCAAAGGGTGTAAAAACGGTTATGCAGTTTTTGAGAGAACGGATCATCCGATCGGATTAATTCAAAAAACATTTTGCTTGTGTAGGCGGTGTGCAAAAAAATGGTTTTTACAAAAAATTTCGTAGTTTTGAAAATTTTCAAAAACTCAAATTTGCCAAAGTAATAAAATAATTTATATATGTTTTTTTTAACATCGCTTATCATATAAAACTTGATGAGCATTTCAAACTCAGAAATCTATTTATAATCATTATTATTAATAATTTACACCAGTAAGGAGACTAAAGCCAAAATCATCTTCAGATTTGTCAAACTTAATTAATTAGGATTGCTACATATAATTTTATAAGAAATGTTCTCACTAGATAAGATAGTCCAAGCATGATGTGATCAACCCATAGACTTCTAGAACTTACATATTTCTGGTTGATCTAACAATAAAACTATAAACCTAGCACCAAGTACCATACATGTACCTGTCTCAGACTTGAATTGTTTATAAGAAAAATCTCTTATGTAACATCAATCCATGTATGGTCCATGTTCGATTCTAATTTTATGGATAGAGATTTTGGTCGGTGCGATGCACTCCCATGTGCTTTTTCACGTGTTGAGAAATGTTTTTATACATATCGTGAAGTCCAAGATCATTCACTACAAATTTCTCGATTGTACAGTTAAAGTCAAACGATGGAACCAGTTTTAAGACACAACATCAACGATAAATACTACACGGTCGGACACGACCGGCCAATTGCCGCCGGATATATTGTTTATATAGAGAAATATTTATATTAAATATATATATATATATATATATATATATATATACTTATTTTAAAATTAATTGCAGACAGGGTTTGGCGTCGTTGGAACACTGCAAAGTTGCAAAATTGTGCTTAGACGTTTTGTGGTCAATAGACAATATCCAAAATATGTCTCAGATCTCTAAACTTTGTCCAGACCAGAATAAATTGCATAACTAGAGTTGGCGTTGGGTATTTTGCCTTGAGGCAAGTCACATGAACTTTCCGATATGTGTAAATAATCGACTTAATCAATAAAAAATAAATTAATTTATGAGTGATTAAAAGTATTCCGAGTGTATTTATTACACATATTTGAAATCGAACGAACACATGAACTCGGAGTATTTTCTAAAAGCAAATTTTCGCAAATCAATAATTTTTATAATTGAACCAGTTTCCGTAGGACTTTAATGGTTTAGTATGTTCATCAAGACCAAGTACTCTATCGTTATACCAAGTAAATCGTCTTTTTAATTTTAACAAACGTCACAAAAACTACTCATTTTCTTAAACTTTGATGAATTTTTAAAATTAAACTACTTGTCGTAAGGCCGTAATATTTCAGTAGGTTCTATAAGACCATGATATATATGATGCAAAAAAAAATCATAAAAATTGGCTTAAATTTTTTATATATTTTGATTTATAAACTAGTAGTCTTTTTTTACTACTGCATTTATGTATCTATGAATTTTTATAAAGTTTACATTCAAGAGTTAACATGATTCACTCTCAACAAATATTCAAACTATTCGAGTAAAACTTTCGAATTTGAAAGTGATGGAGAATTTAAATAGTCAATACAGAATTTTTAATTATTTTTTGGCTCAGTACGAATAAACATGAATTTTAAAATTTAGTCTAAAATTCAAAGAATTTTTAATTACAGTTCAGGTTCACCAGTGTTTCATACAACTATACAATTTTTTTTTAATGTAGCATTTCGTATGCAAAACTTTTGTCCTATTAAATTATAACAGTTTAGCTTATAGAAATTATGTGTATTTTTGATTGCTAAATATATAGTGTAAAAACAAAAAATATATAACTGAAACAAAGGGTTTTTAGTATAAGCGTACATTGATCATTACTTTTCAAGAATATTCAAGAATTCAAGAAAAAAGATTTTCAAACAAGAACCTCGAACTTTTGAGAAATATTCAAAAACTGTTCATATTATTAATTAAAAATTGTGCTGATTTAATTTTGGTTTACATCGGCAGGACATTTCTTCATACTTAATAGTTTTAGAACATGATCGATAGGATATTTTTGATAGGATAAGATTTGTTTAGAACAAGATTTATTTAGGATAAGATTTGTTTAATATATAATTTGTTAAATATATAACGATCTGTTAAAAATTATGTAAATTATCTGTTGGGCAATGTCTTAATACTACGTCGGTTTTACAGATGGCAACTCAAACAGTTGTCTCATCTCTGTGATAATCTTAATGATTACATTATCTGTAATCGGGCGAATATTTTTATTGATGCAGCAATGTCGGATTTTGGATATTTTCACTTTGGAAACATATTGCTATCTGTACTTCTAAGTGAAGAGGGATGTCACTACTGCTTGACATCGAGCTCCTCGAAGCGGAATCGTGTTCAGGATCTCTGATTCAGGTGGCAGTCGCTCTAGACACTTGCCAACTAGTTTAGGATATGAATTGTTTAAGATATTATTAATAGGATTTAATTTGTTTATGATGTTATTGATAGGATTTCTTGCAATTTTTAATCCTTATCTCAGATTTTCAATTGTGATCCTCTCAATTCAGTAGTTGATGTCTGCTCTACTAACATTTTATGTCAAACCTAGACAAGTACAGTACCAACTGTATAATATTGATACATTATAGTAATTTGAACTTGAACTAAAATAATAGTTCCAAAGCAAATAAATTATCTGCTCTCTCTCTGGGAGCTTTAACGTTATTTATCATATACGAGTATATATGTGCCGTCGTATATAATTATAATAATTGTTGTTGTAGTTGGCAGTAGGTATAATTTTGCATATGTCAATCATTGTGGATATATGTGGAGCGACCTTGACATCTCAAACAGTCCATTTTAACATCCGTTATATCCACTTGACTCCAGAAATTATTTCTTTGCATATATTATAATAAAACAAACGTTAACCCGAGACCATCTGAGAATAGAGACTGGAATTAGAATATCACTGAACTGGCCCCAGGCGGATATTAATATGTAATTATTATGAAAAGAAATTGCAAATCACGAAAGTGTCCAACAATGAGTACACTGAGGGTTTAGGAAAAAATTAAATAATTTTTATAACTTGGCCACTTTGCTTGGCTTTTTATAGATGGCAACCTAGACAGTTCTCCTATCTCATTGCGAAATTTTTATCATTGAAGGTCTCTTGATCATTTTGGTGTACTTTGGAACGAATAATTCATGTATTGTAGGATTTATCTACTACGATTTGGTAAAAACATCTGAACAGATTTTGTTGCCAATTTTATTAACTTATAGAAAATGAATTATGTATACACCTAAGTCTGTTTTTACACGGTCTTTTTGTACACGGTTTTGATATAACACGGTTTGAAAATTGAATATTTTCAATTTTTTTACACGATTTTATTCCATTTAGCACGATTTGAAATTTTATGTACTTAAATTTTTTTGTCAAATTTTAATTTTTGCGAAGAATGTTCATATCACAAAAAAGTATTTATGAAAGAAAAAGTCTGAAACCATCGAATGTATCGATAGTTTGCGAACACTAGCTTAAAGATTTAAGTAAATTCTCCTTTAGTGCGTACAAACAATTTTTTACTGGTCAAAGCAAATGTGAATAACACTAATTTAGGGGAATTATTATTAAATAAACATGAATTCTTGTTCTTGAAAATTCTTGTTTTTCACTAATTTTAATAGGTTTTAGAGAGTGGGATAAATCACCCATTTATGTATAAGATCAATGTCTTTTTTTACACACGTTTTTTTTTTTTACACGGCTTCTTCTGGAACCATCTCCGTGTAAAAACAGACTTAGGTGTATATGTTTATTTCAAAGGTTTCTAAACATTTTGGCCCTAGAAGTGATGGATGTGTGTGTGTGTGCGTGTGCGTGTGCGTGTGTGCCTCGTGCGGAAACCATTTTCGAGTATATGCAGGTAGAGCAATTTAAAAGCAGGTAGATTTAAAAAAAGTCCAAAATATCCAAAACATCAAAATAAAATAAAAATTTATTTTTTTCAAAAAAGTCGATTTCTTTCAAAATTCTCAAAAATCTCTTTTTTTTCAAAGTTTTCAAAAAACTATTTTTTTAAAAAAAATCTTGATTTTCGGTACGGGATGTTCCAGCAATTTGCCTTAAGGCATGATGCCATGCACCTCTTGTTTTTCAACTTTTTTGGTACTTGCAAATAGCTAGGAGTTTAAACAGTGTGCAAGTTATTAACACAGTATTCTTTTCGAAAGGGCAACCCAGCGGTCAACCAGTCTTCTTTTATATTTAGCTCGATTTGAATTGAATTGCCAAGTAAATTGACTATTTCATACCACTGCTAATAAAATATTCTTTATTATTATAAAACTTATATTGGCATATATTTTGTGCTATATGATTTCATACTAATTATAATATTGATATTGTGTAACTCATAACAACAAATTATGAAATACATATCTAATTAAGGATTTTTATCATCCGTTCATTCTTTTGCTAATTAACATTTTATTTTAAAAAATGTGTCAATTTCATATCTCGAACCTTTCACTAAAGAAACACATATATACTAACACTGAAATAAAAACGACATCTTTAATAGCTCTGAGGTAAGAGACTGTGAATAAATTAATTTTTATTGAACAAATTAATAAAAATAGAATATAAAATATTGCACAGGTCAGTGGAACTACAATTGGTAAGAACTAGGGTTTCAAAAACCGGGTTTTTGGCGAAAATTATAGAATTCGAAAACCGGCTTTTCAGTGAAAAAAGTCGGTTTTCACTGTATAAATGGAAAATGACAAATATAGCCAAATATAGAAGATAGATGAAAGCGTTTTGATTCTTAAAATCATATCGGTTCAATAGCCTTTAATATCTTATCAGTCTGCAATGGTTCCCAGAAAGGTTTTGTATATATTAATTTAGATTTTTATACCAGTGTGATTTCTTCTAGAAGAAGTAACTTCCTCTACTCAAACTAAAAAAAAAGAGTTTTGAACCCTAGAAGCCACAAATTAAAGAACAAAAAACTTAGAATTCTTATATCAGGCTTTAAAAACAATTAAACATAATTTGGTCGCAAGTATAAGAGTATTTTCTATTTCAGAAAATTTTGTTAGAAACAATAAAGGTCATGTCTAAGTAGCAATTGGATAGACGTTCTCAGTTTTTTAAAATCATATTTTATTAGACAAAAAAAAACAATTAGAATATTTAAAATTAATTAATTAAAATTGCTCGGAACAGACAATACCCGAGTTTAACTTAATTATTTTTAAAACTAAAATTGATATTAACAAGTGTGTATCAACATGTATCTAATTTTTTTTAATTAGATGCATTTTTATTTAAAAATATATTATTTTTATTTATTCGAAAACTTTTCTTTCACTATCATAAAAATATTTTCATTCTTAAAAGTGTAAATGATGCATGAATAATGAATAATTATTTTCAAAGTTATTTAATCAAGATAAACTATTATTTTTTAGTTCTACTAATTAAAATCAAAATAATTTTGTTTACTATCAATAAACTTGAACAATAAATAAATTCAGTCAAATACTGCTCTAAATTACACTAAATTTGCGGATAAATTACATAATATTCAAGCAAAAATTTATTTTCTTTATAAAATTTGAAAACCGGTTTTTTAGTTTAGGTTTTCTGAAATGTCAGTTTTTGTATAAACCCAAGTAAGAACTTATAATAGTATTTTCGTGTCCTTTTAGTGCGGATCTTTTAAACATACTTGTTAGTATTTAGACCAACATCTAAATCTAGCAATCCAATTAATCAGAAAACATTCTTCAACCAGAAGGCTCATAAAAAAATTGGTCAGAAGACCTACGAACTTAATTTAAGCACTGTTTTTTCTACTATCAGATTATTATCTCAGTGGAGGTGACCTCTAAATGACACATTTGTTAGTGTAGGATATATCCTGGTCTTATAAGACCACCAATTCAGTATTCATTTACCGAGAAGGTTTCATATGACCAGTGTATAATTTCTGAGTTTACCGAGTGTAAAAACTACACCATGTATCTACATATGTTTTACATATTGATTTAGTTCAACATCGATAAAACCAGTAGCTAATAAAATAATATCCAGTAGCATGTTGTTGAGTTTATACTTTATACCAACAACTGTCGGAGGAATTCCTCGGGTCCATTCAAGCGTTTACCAGCGGGCGTCGTCTACTGGTCTTTTCTTCTCATTCTGGAGAATTGTTGGAAAGGACGCCTTTGGAGGAGAATTGTTGGAAAGGTGCCAACTGTGGAGGCACTCTTGGTGAATTTTTTTATTAGTCTGCTTTGGGAGACTGATTGATGTCTTGTTCAACGATTACAACTTTGTTTATTCTTTGTTCGCTTATTTGATTTTTATTTTGTCATGGAGAAACATATTGTTCCAGAAATTTAAATGTGTCAAATTTTTCTAGACTTTTAAGTACTTAAGACATAGACCTTACACTACATGGACTACTAGTCCTCATATGTTTTCCATTTTCTAAAGTGCCAAAAGATAGAGGACGGTGACGTCACTTAGTGAACGAGCGTTGCCGACAATCGTGGAACACTCCCGATTGATTAAATGTTATATGTCGATCAAGACATCTAGTCTTGATCGACAATTATAATTTTTAGTATACTATTGATTTTAACTAAATATTTAAATAACGCTCAGTGAACAGTGTCTGTTTCTACTTTTTTCCAAGTTGCTGCCGTGTGTCTGATGTAGAACTATCACCAATTACAGTGTTATGTACTAACAAATAATATCATATGTAATTTTACATCAAGTGCCTATTATATTCATACCATTCCTTCGGTATTAGTGAGTAAATGAAGACTTATCTATAACGTAGCATCTCTTCGTAACAATCGGTCATAGACGGAGAGCCGAGGGAAAAATAAATAGTTTTGAAATGAAATAAATTTTATTCTTGTTCTTGAATAGCAATCAGAATTTTACACACACATAATTTATAGACAAATTCAAAAATTTTTTTTTTGGTAAAATATCAAGTAACTAATTAGATCAATGCATAGTATTATTAATATAACATATAATTTATTGTCGATATCATTTTAATGCATATTTCGAATAATATTTCAAATTTACTAATTAAATTAAAAATAATTGAGTGAGTCTTAAAAATAGGATATTTATGAAAAAATCTCAAAAATATATGTTCATGTTGTCAGTATTTCAAATGAAAAATATAAGAAAATTCAATTTCTTTGCCAAAAGAGAAGGAAAAAAAGTAGACAGGTAGGCAGGTGAACAGGTGGATACCTAGACAGGTAAATAGATAGACAGGTAAAAAGATGGACAACTAGACAGACAAAAAGATGGACAGGTAAACAGATGGACAGGTAAACAGATGGACAGGTAAACAGATGGACAGGTAAACAGATGGACAGGTAAACAGATGGACAGGTAAACAGATGGACAGGTAAACAGATGGACAGGTAAACAGATGGACAGGTAAACAGATGAACAGTTAGACAGGTAAACAGATGAACAGGTTGATAGGTAAACATATAAACAGATAGACGGGTAAAAAGATATACTGGTAAAAAGCTGGTGAACAGGTAGAAAGGTAAACATGTACAGGTAATTAGATGAACGGGCAGACAGGTAAACAGATGAACAGGTCGACAGATAAACAGATGAGCAGGTAGACAGGTAAACAGATGAACAGGTAAACAGATAAACAGGTAGATAGGTAAACAGGTGAACAGGTATACAGTTAAACAGATGAACAAGTAGACTGATAAACAGATTTACTGGTACATTGATAAACAGATTTACTGGTAGTCTGTTAAATAGATTTACTGGTAGACTGATAAACAGATTTGCTGGTAGACTGATAAACAGATGTACTGGTAGACTGATAAGCAGATTTACTAGTAGACTGATAAACAGATATACTTGTAGACACTTAAACATATTTAATATCCACAGTTTCAGTTTTTTGTACAAAGTACTAGGATTCTATTTGCAAACCTACATCATTCTATCCATTACGATCATGCCGGTCATCTAAAATATTATTTTTACCATCATTTACCAGTTTCTCATTACCAATTATTTACTACAATTAAAATGACGACTAGCTCTCCATCTATTCCTACAATCGTCCCGATCTGATCCGTATACCTATATTATATTAGATCTGTGATCTCAGATATTCTGTGCCTCAGAGTTTCTGCTAGGAAGTAAAAGTATGAAATTATGTTATGCAACTCGAAGCAAAATAGTGAATCTTTTGTTGGAGACTAACAATCAGGGAATCGTAATAATATAATAATGGTCTCGTTTCTTAAATAGATGGAGATCCAGATCTTTGTTTATTTATTTGCTGGTAATTATTAGTTATGGAGTTGTTACATAAATGCATCTGCGATTTGATATAAAATATTTTTCTTTGGAATGAAAATTCCTACCCATTCAAGTATATCAGTAGTTTGAACGTTCAAAACTAATTATGAATTTGAGTTAAAAAAACTAGATGTGTGTACATAGTTGATGTAAGACTGAGTGCTGAATGAATTCTGTTCACAAATTTCTTTTAAAAAAATGTGCAAACTGATAAAAACATGGTTTCGGACAGTACTAAAAAGGGGCATGCTTTATTCAGTAATAGTATTGTTTGAAAATTGATCGAGGAATATCTTGTAATCATTACAATAGCTGTCAAGTCTCTTGTTAATTGTTAAAGTGTTTAAAGATATTAAACAACCTTCACTAAAACCTTCTTTTAAATATATTGGTTTCAGAATGTAATATACTCAAGTTTAGAAAATCAATGTTTTGTTGAAGATTATAGATGTGTTCTGTGAGCATTGTTTTATTCTGATTCTTAATTTTTGAATTACTTTCTGTGTTGAGAAGATATTTTGTGTAGATTTCGGCTAGTTTCGCCTATGTAAAAACCTTCGCAGTTTAAACGATTTATTTTGTACCCTAAATTACTTAAGATTTTTTGATCAAATTCAGACAAAATAGCGTATCAAAAGTCATTAAAACAAAATTATTATATTTGCACCTTCTACATCCTCCTATTACGAAACAAAATATCATCACATTTGTTGTCGCAATAAATATATTACATTCAATTTCTTCAACAAGGAAACCTTTTCTTCCGTGACATTTTACATTTCCTACTTATAACTTACAACTAAAATTAATATTATACAAATGTGGATTGTGAGATTTTAGTATGGAATTACTGAAGAAGGCACCTGGAGGCATAGAATTTAATTACGTACGCTTTGACAACAACAAAAAGCTCAATTTAAAATGTTGAGTCGACTATTATGAGATTTTCAAGAGCAAAAAACGCATTAACTTTGAGTTCATTAAAGGGTCCACTGGGCAGACGTAATTGCGTAACAAATGCATTCGAATTAAAAGCGAAATTGTATACAAACATACACGTAGGATATAAAATATTTATACATACATATATATATATATGGGTCATTCTTTTACAAACCGTACACCAACCATACCTCGACATTTTAGAATCGGCTGAATTTTTTTTTATAGATATTAGACATAAAATCATTTGACACGTATTTCAGGATTTTGCCGGCAAAAATTTTTTTTGGTTGATATTTACGATTGAAATATTGCCGATTTTCTCAATTTTTATGAACTTCCTCTGCATTATGTTAATTATCTTCAGTTGTGTTGATCAGATCAGTATTGTTTTTTTTTATTATATTCATTATGAACTCAACTTTGAAGTAATTTAAAAAAAATAATGTTTTTGCAATTATTTTAACAATAATAACAATTGATTGTTTACATTGGTTTTACATACGGGCGCCCCGACTTAAATCGATTGCGTAAAAAACCATATTGTTTCTTTTTTTATCTACTTTAATATTATTTTTACTATTCGATGGCATGGCTGTTACATCGGAAGATATTAAATGTTTTCGAGCGCAAGTCGCGCCGCGCGTCCCTTTGAAAGACGCATCGCGCGTATTAAATGAGTACAAGTACTGTTTTTAACTAAAATATTTTACAATTTCGTTACTGAGAGAAAATAAATATATTGTCTAAAATATGTAGTAGCAAATATTTTATACAAATTCTCATATTTTTGAAACTGATAAACTAAAACTTATTATTCGTTGGAATATGAACAAAAGTTAAATTAATTGTATTGGGTAGGTTTGATTTCGTTAAAAAATAAATACAAGAGAATGTGATTAAAAAATAATCCATTTATTGCATTATAATTAAGTTTATATAATATAGCTTCTTTTGATGTACTACATAATATATATTCCATGTCACAACGTTAACAAGTTGAAAAACAGTTGAATCGCGTTCTTTTTGCAAAAAAAAGTTTATCGGCAACAATATATTTTTCACTGGTTACATATTTCGAAGAAATGTTGCAAAGAGACTCATTTGCCCATTCAAATAATTGTTTTAGCGTTTGGATTGGATTTGATGCTCTTTGAAGACTAGCTCTGGCAGCTAGCCTTTTCAAAGTTCCACCCAATCCATCGCAAGCGCCCTTACCGTGTGACGTTGGGAAAAAGTGCCACTCTGCAACCAGACCAAAATCTTTTTCGTGGCAAGTAAGATTTACAAAATTCTTTTTATTTTTGTACTGCGCACGCGACCCATCAGAAAAGTATAAGATTTTTGTAATTTGCTTCAATTCTTTACCAACGAATTCAACTAAATATTTTTGAAATACATTTAAACCGCTGCAGTGTCGTGTTGCAGACATTCTGAAATAATTACTAACCCTTTAGCACGAACATTATCGTCATTATCTTTGTAATAAATTTTAAATGCACCGTAGCCCGATTATTCCAATAAAATCCTTGAGCAGCATCTTGGACAACGCATGAATTATTTTCTGAAAAATCACACACTACGATGCATTAATTCTGTGATAGTTCTTCCCTTTTTTGTCATAAATTCATTTTGTTTTCTTACAAGAAATGAATGTAATAATTTTTCCAACGTGGCCTGCAATTTTTGTAGATATTTGTCTACTGGGGATATCATAAATTGCAACATAGTTCTACCAACGTTAGTCCATTCTCTGTGCCTAATTT
>NW_020538040.1:11952579-11990411 GCF_003426905.1 Ctenocephalides felis
TCTTTCCTGAACCAATTGGTAATGCAATACCGCTGTCGTTAATGAGCTGAACATCAAGAAAATGTATAGAGTTATCTTTTTCTGATTCTTGTGTAAATTGTAAATGAGAATTATAATTATAAATTTTTGAAATATGTTCTCTATATCATTTTTGTTATTAATAGAAGCGTGTCATCGACATATCGAAAATATATAGTGGTGTTTGCAAATTGTAGAATTCAACACCTGTTCTCTAAATCTTGTAGTACTAAGTCTGCTAAAACGGGACTTAAAGGACTTCCCATAGGACATCCTCTAATCATAGTATAAATTTATTATTGAATTGGAAATATGAGGCCTTCAGTAGTAAATCTATTCCAGAAATGAATGTTTCGAGAGGTAGTGAGTGTATTCAACAATTTGCAACCATCTTCTCCTAATGGCGGTGATAACTAATTTATGTGGAATGTTGCTGAAAAGATTAATAACATCAAAAACTAACGAAGGAAAAATTATGAGGATTTTGAAGTCCTTTACGCGATCTACTAAACTGTATGAATGTTCAAAAAATATGGCGAATTAATCGTAACAATTTTTAAAATTTTTGAAAGAATTAGATAATTATAATAAGTGAATCAATGTATGAAACTATAGTCTGAAAGGGCAGTTAGGTTATGGATTTTGGGAAGGCAATAGAATTTTAGTACTAGAGGGTGTTGGATTTTTAATTTTAGGGCAATAGAATTGTTGATGTGACCTTTTTTTTCCAAAAGATTGATGTATTTAAGCTTGTCTATGGTGGTAATTGTTCGGATCACTCGGTAACTCTTCATACATTGTTTTATCTTCTAAATGTTCATTGCTTCATTTTCATAATTATCCCTTAACAGAATTACTGAAATATTTCCTTTATCACTTTACATAATTTTTTTAATTATAACACACTGATGATGAGACAAACCTAGTCTCGAAACGTTTGTGAAAATTATTATTTAATAAATTAGTGCAAAAAGAGTGTTGTTTGTTCATATTTCCAAATTAATATCTATTATCCACTCAGAATACATTTGTAATATATATATATATATATATATATATATATATATATATATATATTAATTCAGAAATATGAACAAACAACACTCTTTTTTGCACTAATTTAATAAATAATAATTTTTACAAACGTTTTGAGACTAGTTTTGTCTCATCATCAGTGTGTTATAATTTAAAATTTGAAATATAGAAACCTAAATTAGCATTATTTGTTATCCATTACAAGTCGCTCGATATACTGTCTTCTGCCACACCAACGATTGTCGGTGTCCGAATTCTCTAACCACTTGAAATAAATAAAATATAAAAAAATATAAAATTCTTCTATATAAAATTTGTCTGTAATTATGTACCTATGTGAATATACTCCTCCTAAACGATTATTCGGATTTAGATAAATCTTTCTAAAGTTTGTTAAGGGAATAATTTGCAGATGCTCCAATCTTTAATGAATTTTCAGAACTAAAGCACCTCTGTAGGCCTATGACATCTTAGAATATTTGTTAAGACCATGAACTCTTCCGTCAAAATAAATTCAAAAATAAATTAAGAAGAAACCGCTTGGCTGATCTTTACCAAAACGTAATCAACACAACTTCCAACTTATAAATATAAAAAGTTACAAGTACATCATAAAAGCTCATAGATTACTTCAAATATCTATCTTCCAATTTGGTTATCTATATCTATTTCACTTCCCGGTTTCCCCTAAAGAGATGAACTCATTATCTGCATACGAACATACATAATGTAACACAATCTAAATAAAATTTATTTCGCGATATAATTCAATGCAAAGTTGCTGCAACTTTAAGATAATGTGCAAAGTTTCGTAATTAAACTTTCCTAATAGCCTCGCACGATTGTTACATGTAATATTATTGCAAAAACAACTTACTCTGCTAATTTTTACAAGAGTTTTACACCTTAATGAGAATTAAGTTAACTAGTGGTGTATCCCATATTTTGCAAAAAACTTAAGAAAACGATATATGTTGTTAAAGAAATCTTATATATATAAAAATTGATGTATGTCGACATGTGTGTGTGTAATTGTTGTGCATTCATAAACCATCGCCGTGAAAATTTGGGAAATTGTTAATAAATCCCCAGGCAGGTTTTGGAAATTTTGATTGAAACCAAGTGGTTGGGGTGCAGACAATCTTACAGTTAATATTAAGAGCTAAAACTTTCAGGGAATTGGGAAACAATTGAGCCCCTGGAAACAAAAAATAAATTAAAAATATCCATATTAAGAATTACCCCTGATGTCCAGAAGTTCTTGCGACTTGCCTTAGCGCAAAATGCCACTAATACCTAGCTCCTCGCAAATTTTATTCCTTGTTTTTATTCGGGACATATCGAATTCCTAAGGTTTATTGAACGCACTTTTCTTTGCGAATAAAAAATCTTTCGTTTGAATTCGGCGCCAGAAAGGAATTTAATCAATTTCGCGCTATCTGGAAGGATACACTTAAAAGGGCTAACATGTATCCTTTTTGCTCTACAGAACGTGAATGAAATTAAAATCGGCACTTCTCCTGGATCACATTTCAATTTTAATATATATGTATATAAATATATATATATATATATATATATATATATATATATATATGCATTTATAAGTATTTAAAGTACCAATACAATTTTGTGTAGGGGAGCTAGGGGCTTATTGTAATAGGAGTAAGTAGTAACAGGCGTTTTTAATAGGGTCTGGAACTATATTCATTTATCAACTTCTCGTAGGGTAAGTTATAGTAATTGCCAGAATATCGAAAATGAAATTTTTTATATATCTTTACGTTTTAAAGGTTTCTCAACATTTTGGCATACCTTAGGAAAAATCGATGTGTGTGTGTATGTGTGAGTTTGTAGACAATTTCGGGAATTTTTTATCAACATACACAAACTTGTTTGTAGAATTGTCGCCTAATTTAGTGAGCACTTATAAATTTGAATTTATTTAAAACAATTATTGAATATTTTCATTCCTCAAATTTTTAATTACGGTACGGAAAGTTTCAGCTATTTGCCTTAAGGCACGATGCCATGCACCAATTTACTTCTGTTCAATTTACTAAATACCTTATAAGATCAAACAGTATCTCAAATGTATCGAATGTATCTTTTTATTCAAGGAAATAAAAAGTTGAAGCTATTTTCGGGCAATTATTATCATTGAAAAATACGACTGAACTCGTAAATCATATGCAGTGTCCAAAAACGTATAATAAAACACATCTGTACACAATGACGTGTATATATATTTTATGCTAAGATAAAAACTACATTTCCCGTGATATTTACAGCTGCAATTAAATTTTTTATTCACTTTCGCACAATAAGCCTGTCTCTAACAGGATAGATATATTCATATTTGTTTTTATGATAAATTCTATAAATATATTGAATTTTATCGTCGATATTTCTCTCACATTATCTGAGTGAGCGATGGTCGACGTTCGACTCAGTAATAAAACACGTTCAATGCCACTTGAACGTCGTAAACCGTGCGTTATCATCGACATTTATTTTTATTTCATCAATGTTATGTGTTTATATTATGCTGTTAATGTTCCCGAAAAAATGTGTCGACGAATATGTTATTCGGGATACTGATACAAAGTTTGGGAGAAGAAAATTATTTCCAGGGAAAAGTAGGTACGACTACTCGTTGGAGTCATTCATTCTACGTTAGAGCCAAAAACTACTAGAAGTAGACATGGGTTCTGTTTTTTAATTTCCCGTAGGGTGAGTTATAGTAATCGCAAAAAAATCGAAAATGAAAATTTTTATATATTTTTAGGGGGAGTAACGCCGGTAACGCCGGACGGCACTTAAAGCCGGACACTCTATTTAACCCGTATTATTTAAGCGAGTATAAATCTTTTTATTTCAAAATATAAGTGAAAAGGGGCACACAGGTGCAGGATCACGCGCCAAAACTCACCTGTGATGCACACGGCCACGGCGGGAGCAACCCTTTGCTGTTTTAGGCGCAAAAACACAGCGTCACCTAAATATCAATGGAAGTAATTCTAGTGTATTTATGCATTTATCTTTTAGTGGCATTCAAAAATAAAAGTAGTACTTGATTGTTATCCGTAAAATGGTAGAATATTATTAGATATTTTAAACAATTTTAGTAGGTACCATCAAATGAACGAAATTGTCTGTCCCTTAGCACCGGACACTAAGTCGTCCCTTAGCGCCGGAAGTAAACATATTGATATTTCTTGTGAGAATGGACGTAATTTATTCGAATTATTTAATTTTGTTCTGTATGAGTGCTAACGGTCACAACATACCCCATTTTTCGTATTTTCTAACAAAGAATGAAAATCTTATGATGAATGCTCCAGCTGAGAGCATCGGTGTGGCCCAGCCAAAAGGGTGGATAATTAGTGATTTTTTTTGCAATATCTAAGAATATTCGTCAAACACAAATGTGCAGATATTTCAGAGTGTGGAGATGGCTACATATGTGTTCAATGCTGGTTATTTTGAAATGTCCGGTACTAGGTGCCACTTCGTAAAATCACATTTTTTGTTACCAATGTTTGATTGATAGTATTAATTATGGTTTTGCAAAGATTGCGTTTTTGTTAATTTAGTTTGATTTTAACTTTGTTGTCTAATTGACATAAGTCATAATTTAATAAACATTTCGTAAAATATTTTTTGATTTATTTATAAATAACCTTAGGTGTCCGGCACTCGGAGACTTTCCCCTACGTTTCAAAAGTTTCCGAATATTTTGGCGTACCCTAGAAAGATTGGATGTGTGTGTGCGTGTGTGTATGTATATGTGTATGCGAGCGGATACAAATTTCGGTCGACGATTTCGGTAACACAGTTAAACCGATTTGAATTATTCAAAAAACATTCGATTCCTATTGATAAGAAGACGTGCTGATTAGTTTTTGGCAAAGGCAGGTCTAACTGTTCCAAAGATACGGGGCAAAAAGTGCCTAAAAATTTATTTTTGAAGAGAACAAAGGGTCGGATTTGAATAAATCAAAAAACATTTTACTTGTATTGACAAGATGAAGAACTGTGCTCACAACCAAAAAAACTAACAACGTAATAAAATTCTTTTGTTGTGGATTTTGAAAATTGCTATTTTTCTTCCGATAGCAACGTTGTAAGAATCAATATGCTAGCTGGTTATACATCTTTTTCCTTCTACTTTCAAATACTGTTATTAAAAAATTTTTAACTTCACTTATTTTAGAGATATCGGTGGTGATCCTTTTTACCCGCCACGCTCTACCCTATTAATGTTTCTAGTATAATCGCGTGCGATATTTCAATTTCATTATAATTTTTTATTTTTCGTATTTTTAAGTTTCGGAATAAAAACCTTACAAGGGACGAAATTTATGGCTTACATACTTTCCCACATACAACGAATCCGTTTAATTTCCCGTTTATGTTTTCGCCTTGGCGTGTGCACATTTTGTATTTTTCATTTTTTATGTATTTTTGCTCTATGTAATATGTAAATCGTATGCAGTGTTTTGTTCTTAAATAATTCATATGTTCAGAGAATAAGTGGCCGGAGGGATTAACGGATAAAATATTGTCGAGAGCACATATGAATGCAATTGTTGTTTTATACTGTGACGAAAATATCCGTCAAATGAAGTCGCTGGGTAATAAATATATTAGAGATAAATTTTTATCGAACATATGAGTTTAAAAGGCAGAAAATTCAGAAACAGTACTTGTCTTATTACTGGTATCCTATTAACAAAATATATCTTAATAATTGTTATTTTAGTTAACTCTTTTTAACTTCCCGTAGGGTACGTTATAGTAATGGGCCGAAAATGTGAAATGAAAATGTTGGCATATATTCACGTTTCAGGAGTTTCTGAACATTTTGGCATACCGCTAAAAATTGATATGTGTATGTGTCCGCAATTTTTCGTCGTTCAAAAAGCGTTTGAGTCTTGTTTATAGGGAGATGTGCTGCTGATTATAAATCGGTTATTCCATACTCCAAACATTGAATTATCATTTTTGTTTTTTTGCCTCATATCTTCGAAACGGCTAGACCTGTCTATGCCAAAAACTAACCTGTCTATGCCTAATTGTTCAAAGACCTTAAACTTGAAGATATATAAACAATAAATTAGTTTTTTACTTTTTTGCGATTTTTTACGATTACTATAACTTACCCTACGGAAAGTTAATATTAGATGACGCAAAAGAAATTTGGAAAAATTTAATGTGGAGATGGTAAATATCAAATATTGAATTTGAAACTATTTTTAGGTGTACTTTTCAATAAAATCTAAATCAATATTTAAAAAATGTATGTTTTCATTATACATGTAAATTGTCCTAGCTCTCTTACATATAAAACAATAATATTAATTTAATGGATTTTGCTTCTTCACAATACATAGACTGATAGGCATGTAGACAAGTTGATGAGTAGATAGTTAACAGGTAGAAAGTTAGACAGGTAGACAGGTAGACAGGTAGAAAAGTAGGCAAGTGAATAAGTCGGCTAGTAGCAGGTAGACAGATTAATAGGTATTTCGACAAATACTTTAAGGTTTTTTTTTGCTTTTAAATCAAAAACTGATAAATATAAAATATAGTTTATATGTAAAATTAATTGTAGTGATTACAACTATTGTTATATTGGGTAAAAGTTTTAATATATTTTTAAAACAAAGAATCGTCACCAAACTCTATATAAATTTAACAAAATAGTTATAATTCGATAAATCTTGTACAAATTTATAAGCCAAACATTTTCTTTGTCCATTTCATCGAAATATGATATAGCGATTGAGTTTATGGTAAAAATTAACATTCTAAATAAATTAGTCTAACCAAAAGTGGTTTATTTATGAAAAAATGTATTTTTTTTTTGTTTTTTTTTTATATTTTTAACAGCAATCAGAACCTTACGTCCTATGAGCTGTTGGGCTGAAATTTCTCCGTACTTCGTATTTTTAGATGGTAACCCAATGGTTAATCCATCCATATTTGATGATTTTTGTTGTTAGAATTAATCTAATAGGGCTGACTTTTTAGTGGTGCAGCAATGCCGGGCAAGGGCTATTTTTACTTGGAAACATATTGCTATCTATATTTACAAGTGAAAATCGTTGTCATTGCTGCCAGGCAACAGGCTGATTGAAGTGGGTATCGAACCCGGGACTTCTGAAACAAGTCCCGTCGCTCTTAACCGTTTACCTACGGACAAGCCCAAAAATATATTAAAGATTGAAATAATAAACCCTGTTTTGGATTTAAAAATTATATCGTCAAAATTTCAAGAGTTGCTAATTTTTTTTCCTTTTTAAGTCTGTTATTTACACCTATCGGGAAGTTCAAGCACATGGCCATAAAACAAAATGTCACTTACACCTAGTTATATACTCGTATAAATATATAAATCATGTGTACATGTGCACGTATATATGCAAATAAATACAAGATCGTAAATTAAAGAAAACTCTCGTAAACCTTGAACCTGGCACAATAACAAACTAAGCTCTGATAAATGCCTGCTCTGGAGATTTATCTGTTTTCATCTATATTCTAACATAATATATATACATAGAAATATATATATATATATATATATATACATTTGTATGTATGTATAATATATATATATATATATATATATATATATATATATATATATGTCCGTGAAAGGCATATTGTAACAAGAATCTCATATCTTGGGCGCTATCTATTGCCTTTAGCAAATTTCTGGAGTGCTTCTGAACATATTCATCGAATTAATTCTAGAATAACGTTTTGATGGAATGCTCCTAATGTTATATTAGATAATCAAATAATACATTGCTTAATTACTTAGCGAGGAGTATTTTACATATCAATTAAATTCGGTAAACGTTTACATTTTCGATAGTTCAGGAAATAATAATTAATCTCAAACCAGACTGATTTTTTTTCCAGGCTTGAGTCAGAAAAATATTAGTATTGATTAAGATGATAAATGTTATTGAAAAAAAAAAAAAAAAATTCTGATAGAAAAACATAATTTATTAAGACAGCCTTTAATTTTCTAAATAGAGCTAGTTTAAGAATAAAATAAAAAATCTAGATATATGGCGATTCTCCGAATTATTGAAACTTTTATTTTTGCAGTTAATGAATAAATATGACAAAAAATTTACGAAATAAATTATACAAATTTGTTTTGATAAATGTGAAATCTTCAGAAAGTTAAAGAAGAGTGCGCGTAAGGTTCACACGCGATTGAAGTAAAACTTATTTGCTACTGTTACAAGATCGCATTTAAGTAAAATAAATGCATCATATAACAATTTTGAATAATGTTTATTTGTAATATGGTAACACTCGTGATGCACACATTTATTAGTGTCAACCATATACACATTTATATAATGATAAATTATAAATTATATATTTAAAATATTAAAAATACGTATAATATTTAAAAACAATAATGTAACTAAAGTCATACTTTAAATATGACATGATCGGTTTGTCATTGTAATTAGCATTTAGAAATGAACCTTCATTAGAGAAATGAAGTAATTGCTGATTCTATAATATTCTATATTTACACAGTGGATTATGTTCAACAACGCCTAAATAAATATTGTTTTTGCAACATCACTCAAGTAATTGTGTTTGAAGAACTTCATATAATTAAAATTAACATACATTCATTGACTGCTTGTTTCTTTTTTACTTTTTAGCTAGCGATATAATCTCATTCTTTGACCAATTTTAATATCTGTTTTGCCTAAAAAATATTTTTCATTAAATAACTTCAAAGATTTATAGAAACTGGTAATTTATAGAACAGGGTAAATTATTTTTCTGATTCAGGCATTTTTTATTAAATCAAGAATTGTACTAGGATGTAACTTCAAAATGTTTATTTATCTATGCTGATTTCCTTGTTGATATCGGTACGCATACAACGTGGATGCCGGTATGCATACAACGACAGATCTCTACTTACATACGTGACGACTAATCACAATCGACCCGTATAGAAATGATATTATCGAGAGCAAATGACGAATCATTGGCACTCGACTCTTATCTTATCTTATCTGCTGTAACGCACTTCCGTTGCATTTGTACGGATTTACACCCTAGTCGCGCCTAAAGAAGTTTTACTTTAAAAAAATATTTTATTTGCAAAACTTTTTTTTTGTATATCGAAAATAATTCAGATTTTAATTTTAATCCTGACTTAAGTCTAGAGCTCACTTATATACTTCAAATAAATTATTTTAACTTTGTATTTCAGTTTATATAATTCTTATTAATATTAGAAAATGTTCTAAATGTTCTAAATGTAAATCTAATTGATAACATTTAATATTCTTCAAACATTTCTCTACGGTACGGTAATTTGCCTTAAGGCACAATGCCATACACCACTAGTTTTAAATATTTTTTCCTAGAAAAATAGTATAGGTTGAATATCGCTGATATTCTGAAAGTAGATTTAGCAAAAGTGAGATATTCGATTGGTTTTACTTTTCGACAAGGCCGGACGTCCAATATATTACAAGACAGAGTTTCATTTCATATATAAATGAAGGGTTTAACTGGACGAGAACTTTTACATAAGTCTATGAATCACATAGACACATTATATATCGATTCTCACATTATATATATATATATATATATATATATATATATATATATATATATATATCCTGATTTAAATCGGATAATTAATTCCATTAAATTGAGCAAAAATTGTAGCAGCGTTTAATATTTCAGAGGTTTTCAAGCAAAATTGCATTAGCGCAGTCCATGTATTATCATAAATCCTAAGGCAACCGGATTCAGTAAGGAATTATAATTCCGGTAATCTGGTTAACCGGAGCTCATTTTACAAAAACCCAGCGTTTTAATCATAATAATTCAAAGGGCGAAATTGCGAGCTAAGGACAAATAAATTAGAAAAGATATAAAGAAATCTTTATAGGTTCACAGTTCGAAAATATTAGCTTTAATATATTTATTTTTGTAAGTGTTTGGATATTAATTTTTGTACTCGAATAAGTAATTAAAGCCATTTTTTAAAAACTATTTCTAAGCAAATTTAAAGTTATTATTGTCTTATTAGTTCTATATCACAAACCATTTATCTGAATATTTTGACGAGAAAATAGATGTATGTGTATGTATTATGTTTGTATGTATGTTTGGATACAATTTCTCGTCGACAATTCCGAGGTCCAGGATCAACTGATTTGTATGAGTTTAAAAACATTTTATTTGTTTTGACGATGTGAAAAAATAATTAGTTTTTGGAAAAGGCAGGTATAGGGGCTTTGGTGATTCATAAATAAGTTTCAAAAAAAGGCATTTGGTGATAAAAAATGATGATTAGACATATGTGCATCAAAGTATTGTTGATTAAGGCGATTATTTACATATATCAGGAAACTCTGCAAGTGTTGTAAGGCAAAATGCCACTTTTACCTAGTTTATTTAAATTATTTTATTATTAACTTCCCGTAGGGTAAGTTATAGTAATCGCAAAAAAATCGAAAATGAAAATTTTTATATATCTTTACGTTTCAGAGGTTTCTGAACATTTTGGCATACCTTAGAAAAAATGGATGTATGTGTGTGTGTGTGTGTGGTGTGTGTGTGTATGTGTGTGTGTGTGTGTGTGTAGGTATGTATGTAGTGTGTGTATGTATGTGCCGATTTGAATAATTCAAAAAACATTCGATTCGTATTGATAAGGAGACGTGCTGATTAGTTTTTGGCGAAGGCAGGTCTAGCCGTTCCGAAGATACGGGGCAAAAAGTGCCGAAAACGGTAACTCAGTTTTTGAGAGAACGGAGCGTCCGATTTGAATAATTCAAAAAAACATTTCACTTGTATTGACAAGGTTAAGAATCGATAAAATTTTCATGAAGGTAGCTCTAGCGGTTTCGGAGATATGGAGGAAAAAGTAAAAAATAAGCCATTTGGCGGTCAAAAATGATCATTAGACATATGCTCATCAAATTATCAGATATTTTATAGAGATTTTAACAATAAGTATACATTTTGTTAACATTCCTATGGGTTCCGTACCAATGCTTATGCGTTAGACAGCGACGCGGCGCTTACGCGCTTATATTTTGCCCCTATGCAGTTAAAGCAGTACGATTGCTTTGAAAAGAAAGTTCAGATCTTCCACAATATGTCAAAATAAAAAAAAAAATTTTTCAAAAAAAAAAAAAAAAAAAAAATTAAAAAAAAATTTTTTTTAAAAAAAATTTTTTTTCAAAAAAAAGTAATTTTTTGTCCAATTTATAGTTTCTTAAAAATCGTATTTTTTCGAAGTAAATTTTTTTTAAAAATGTCAATCGTTTTTAAAAAAATAATAATTTTTGGTACGGGAAGTTCCAGCAATTTGCCTTAAGGCACGATGCCTTAATTGCCTTAAGACAGAATTCCACTTACAGCTAGTTATTATTTTATTTTTATTTGAAAACTTAAAAGATTTTTAAGAACAAACATATAAATAAATTAAATTTGATGTAAGTGGCATTTTGCCTTGAGGCAAGTTGCATGAACTTTCCGATACGTGTAAATAATTAGTTTAATCAATAAATATTTGACTTGTATGATAAATATTTACTTGTCTAACAGTGTACTTGTTTACTCGTTTAACTACGTCCAACGTTACTACCTATCCAACTATGTATCTGTCTACTTGTCTATATATTTATCCGTTTACCTGCCTACCAGTCGACCTGCCCACTTGTCTGTTTTTCTACGTTTTTATTTTTCTACTTGTCTACTTATCTACCTGGCGACCCGCGCACATGTCTACTTTCCTTTTTGTTTACTTGCTTATCTGTTTACCTGTTTACCTGTCTACCTGTCCACCTGCCCAAATGTGTATTAATAGTTTGATCTGTCTACTTGCCTACATATTCACTAGTTTATCTGTCTACATGCCAACTTGTCTGTTTTTCTACTTTTCCATTAGTCTACTTGCATACTAGTTTACCTGTTCCTGCCTAAATGTCATCAGTGTATTAATAATTGTATCTGTCTACATATATCTATATATCTACTCGTTTACTTGTTTACCTGTCCACCTGCCCGCTTGTCTCTTGGTCTACTTGCATACTTCTTTTCCTGTTGATCTGTTCACTTGCCTGCCTGTCCACCAGCCTAAATGCCATCTGAATATTAATAAACTATATGTCCATATGTACATATTTACTCGTTTACTATCTACCTGCCCACTTGTCTTTTTTTCTACTTTTCTATTAGTCTACTTGCATACTTGTTTGCCTGTTGAACTGTTCATCTATCCACCTGTACATCTGTTTATTTTTCTACCTGTTATCTGTTCATCTGTCTACCTGTTATCTGTTCATCTGTCTACCTGTTCATCTGTTTATTTTTCTACCTGCTTACCGGTCAACCTGTTCACCTGTCCACCTGTCCACCTGTCCACCTGTCTACCTGTTTATCTGTTCGCCTGTCCACCTGTCATCAGTGTATTAATATTTCTAAATTTATCAAAATCAAAATTATTTCAGACCATCAAATATCAATTTTGTAACTTTTTTTCCTGCAACTCCAAAATCGCTGGAATTGCGTTCGCAAAATTGTAATCATTTTTTCACTCTATCAATACAAGTAAAATGTTGAATGAATCATTCGAATCGGATATTCCGTTCTCTCTAAATCTGCTATTTTTTCACCCTTTGCTTGGTATTTCGGAACGGCTGGATCTGTCTTTGTTAATGCGAATGAAATGTCTTTTAAATCAATTAATTGGAAATCTCCATTCTCGCAAAAAGTGAATTTTCATGTTTGTCATTTATAATGCCATGACTCCGAAACGGCAGGATTTGCCTTTGCCAAAAACTAATCAGAATATCTCTTCCTCAATAGAAATCGAATGTTGAGCGGTGCTCCCGAAAACGTCGGCGAAATTTGTATCCATACATACATATATACTACACACACACACATATATATATATATATATATATATATATATATATATTTTCTAAGGTATGCCAAAATGTTCAGAAACCTATAAAACGTAAAGATATGCAAAAATTTTCATTTTCGATTTTTTTGCGATTACTATAACTTACCTGTTTTTCTAAGAAAAGTTGTTTAACTAAAAGGAGGACTTCGGAAAAAATAATAACTCATGACTATTATGAGGTATACTGAAATATTTATATGTATGTATAAATGTGTATGTTATATATAATATATATATATATATATATATATATAACTGAGAAAGTGATAGCGTTCTAATTAATCTATTTTCTCCCCGATTTCCCTCTACAACATAATGCCTTGTTTCTTTCAAATTATTCAACTCTATTAAAACTTTCGAAGTTTCGTTGACAGCCCGCGGCTTTCAGATTTCGAGATACAGTGTATCTCTATGCAAAATCTTATTATATATATTTATATACAATCTATTAGAGCTAACAAGATAAAATCTTATTGTAGATCGTCCCTCTGAATTAATTCTGATTTTAACAAAAGCTCCACTGTTCCCGGAACTTTGTAAAATTCTCATTGAAAACTAACGCATACGTTTCTGCTGTGTTATTTGAGAAGGATAAAGGAGGAATTTTGGATTGAGGATAAATAATTGCTGTTTAGAAGTTTTACTTGAAATTTAATATAAGTTTGATATTATAGTGCGAGCAGAACCGTAATTCTTAGTATAACACGTTGGTTTTATTACGAGATTTTATATCCCTTGTATAGTACTATAGTTATTCTTCACGATTTTTCTTGTTATTAATAACAATATATACTATATAATCATCATATTTTTTATTGTGTAATTTTTAACTTCCCCTAAGGTAAGTTATAATAATCGCAAAAAATTCAAAAATGAGTTTTTTTGTATGTCTTTACATTTCAGAGATTTCCGACCATTTTGGCATATCTTAGATAAAATTGTGTGCGTATGTGTGTGTGTGTGCGTGCGCGTGTGTGTGTGTGTGGATACAACTTTGGCCAACGATTTTGAGAACACGGAACAACCGATTTTAATGGTTCAAAAAACATTCGATTTCTATTGATAAGGAGACGTAGTTTAGTTTTTGGCAAAGGCAGGTCCAGCCGTTTCAATAATTCAAAAACACTCTATTTTTCTTGACGAAATGAACAACAAATTAACTAAATTAACTTAATTAAATTGTTGAGAAAGGAGATCCAGCGGTTTAAAAGAAGACCCAATAAAAAAGTAAATATCGTACTCGAAAATTTATTATTATTATTATTATTATTATTATTATTATTATTATTTGCTATATTTATTATTATTTATTCATATGTATAATCCTGATAAATTATATAAATAATTACCAAATTAAAGGCAAAATTTCGATTAAAATTATTAATGACGCAGTAATGTCTAAAAACTTTTAACAAGATATTGTTCCGGTCTTAATTGGTATTAATTTAATTAAGGTGTTGATGTCAATCAGATTCTCGAAAAGTTCGTTAATGAGAGAAAATGCCTCTTATGAACCAGTTGAGATTTTCAGCCGAAACTGCGCTTTAGCATATACAGGGTGTCCCAAAACCTAACGTCAAGCCCGGACGGGGTGATAATATTGATTTTAACTGTACTGAAAATAATCAGAAAAAATATTTATCTCACGTTGTTTGGACCTTTGGTGAAACTATGACCATTTTTTGGTGATTGTGATTGATTTTTTATATATGTACATATATTTCTTTTTTTTTTGAATAGTGTTGAATTTGCTGTTGATATATTATATTTTATTTTTCTTTAAAAATCGGGCGTTACATCAATAAAAAATAGTATGAAAGTGGTTAGAAATTTATTTGAAATCCATACGTTTCGGCTAGCATCTTAGCCTTCACATTCAAATTTATGTTTTTAGCAAACAAAACGACCTCACTGACTATAAAGACCCTTTGAATCTACAGTCATATGCTGGTGTTATTTGTTTGCCGTATGTAAAAGATTTATATTTTTTGTAGTGACAGCTGCTATAACAATGAGGTCTTTTTTTGGTAATTGCGATACAACCCTTTTTTATTTTTACACAAATTAAATTTAAGTTAAATTTTGACCGCCTCAGGAACTTAATATATCAGATAAATTGCTAAAATTTCAAACATTTTTATATTAAAAAAACTAGCCAAAACCTGAGTAAACGCCTTCATCAACTCAAAAAATGCCAAACAATTCAAGACTATGTTAACCGAACATATGAATAATTTAAACGATAACATAGATTTCTCAACCCAAAAATTTTAAAATTTGAATAGTACGTAATTAAAAGAAGATTTGCTGAGGGGTTGTTTTTGCAATTGCATAACAACAATGTCATAAACGAACGTTTCAACAATACGGCCATGAACAAAACAAACACGTGGTTCTTTAATAGCGTGTTAAAATTTCTTAAAAAATGACAAGATTCCATCGCTTTTTAAATTTCCCGTAAAATTTGAACACATGCTAAAAACTGCTTAAAAATGTGACATTTCTATCTTAAACTCCAAACAGTCAATACATAATTTGTTAAGTTATCATATTTATTTGTGTGTTTTACCATCTGTGATGTTAAAAAATATGCACATACTTTTACCATGAATTAATAATGTTTTCATATGTTATATTAGGATACAAAATTGTGTTTTATTATTATTATTATTATTGTTATTTTTTCTATGAAATTTTTCACATATTATTTATTTATTTCTAATTTTTATAGTTATATTGATTGCGACTAAATGAAGGCTAAAGATGCTAGCTGAAACGTTTGGATTTTAAATAAATTTCTAAAAACTCTCATACTATTCTTTATTGATGTAACGTCAAATTTTTAAACTAATATATATATATATATATATATATATATATATATATATCCATATCCATATCCATCAGTGTTTGCTTTCAAATCCAACTTTACAATCGAACAAATCTTTCCTCGCATGTCCACTTGTCGTTTAACCAGTAATAGGATGTACTGGCCAGGACGATAGAATCGACCTTACACCTTCTAACTTTTTTCCAGAAGGATTCTCATCCTACTTCGAGCAAAAATAGAACTAGTACAAACAGACACCCGTTTCGAGCTTCACACTTCATTAGTCTTAGAATAAAGAAGACAAGTGTATTCTCTTTACTGATAGAAATGTAGTTAGATTTAAATTATTTAGACAGGATAGGAATTTGACTCTGAATTTCTTGTAAAATGCTTTAAAAATGTTTTAAATTAAAAAAATGCTATGTCTCAATGTTTTCAAAATACAAAATAGTTTAGTCTACTTTGTACAATTTAAATACGATTTCTGAAATTTATCGTATTATTTTGCAGATTTTATAAACAATTTACATAAGAGTTGTAAATTTACCTAACTAATAGTGAAAGGAATTTGGAAGTTTATTAAGATATTATAGATAAATACCAAATTTTATTCGTAAATTAAAAAAAATTATACTGTTACTAGTCTAAATTTCGAGAACTTCATTATTATTCTTTTATTTAAAACACACATGCAATTTAAAGTAACGTAAGAACTTATAAATGAATTTATTTTTCAAACCACACGTGTTTTTTCTAAGGTATGCCAAAAGCAGCAATCTTGGAAAGACAACATCAAAGAAAGTCTTATAAAACAAACTTTAATTCTCATTTTTTACCATAATATTCAGATTATTCAGCACGTGCAGACAAAATCCTAAAAGAGGCTTTAAACGCATCCAAGCAAGTAGCAAAGTTTTCCATCAAAATTTAATTAACTAGGTGTAAGTGGCCATTTGACTTAAAGCAAATTGCATGAACTTCCTGATATGTGTACTTAGTCGACATAAAGAATAGGGAATCTATATATTAATTTATAAGTATACCGAGTTGCTGAAATAAAAAAAATCTAACCGACGTGAGTTCTCAGCTAGTTTTATCAAATGACTTTTAAATTTTAAAATCGGTTTAGTCAAAAACGCCAAAATTTCATTTTTTTCACATTTTGATGATTTTTTTAACTTAAAGGACTTCCCGTAGGTTTTTATTAACTTATCGTAGAGTATAGTTATAGTAATGGTTCGAAAATCGAATATGAAAATTTTTGCATATCTTTGCGTTTTGAAGTTTTCTGAACATTTTGGCATACCTCAGAAAAAATGGATGTGTGTATGAGTGCGTGTGTGTGTTTTGTATGTCAGCATTTTTTCGTCCACGTTTTCGGGCGCACGGATCAACCGATTTGAATGGTTCAAATGGTTCTCAATGGTTTTCTATTGATGGAGAAATGTGCTGATTAGTTTTTGGCAATAGCAGATCCATCCGTTACGGAGATACGGAACAAAGAGTGCAGAAAATACAAATCGAGTTTTTGAGAGAACAGACTATCCGATTTGAATAAAAAAACATTCAATTTGTAATGATTGGAAGAAGAGGTGATTAGTTTTTGGCAAATTTGGCTTATAAATATTAGACAATGTTACAATATTCATAATAATCTATTTGAAAACATTTAATATTCCTCTAACATTTCGTTACGGTACAGGAAGTTCCTGCAATTTGCCTTAAGGCACAAAGACATACACCACTAGTTTTAGTATGTTCTTTATTACACTTAGCTAATTATATGGAAACTAAGTATATGTCTTCCAAAAAAACATGGCTTGGTTTATCGATGATTAGTTTTAGCCTTGCCTTAAGGCCTGTTTGAGATTTACACAACAATCAGCCAAACCATTTCTTTAGAATTTGGTAATAAGTGCAAAGTGTTTCATAAATGTTTTCGCCAAAAATCTTCAACTAAGTTATAGAATTCGAATAATTTTTCAATGATAATATTTGGGAATCGTGTTGGTCAGATTTTAACTTCACGTAGGATAAGTTATAGTAATCGAAAAAAATAAAAAATGAAAAAAACGTGATCGGAAACGTGAAGATATTCATGTTCATCAACCGTATCACCCGAATCAACCGATTTGAATAATTCAAAAATATTCGATTCGTATTGATAAGGAGACTTGCTGATTAATTTTTGGCAAAGGCAGGTCTAGCCTTTTCGAAGATTATGAATCAAAAATCAAAATTTAGAAAGCTTCTTAAAAAAAATGTTTTGGATACAGAATTTGGAAATGTGTGTGTGTTTTGTATGTCCGCATTTTTTCGTCCACGTTTTCGGACGCTCGAATCAACCGATTTGAATGGTTCTAAAAACATTCTATTCTTATTGATAGGGAGATCCAGCCGTTATGGAGATACGAAGCAAAGAGTGCAGGTAATAGAAGTCGAACGGAACATCCGACTTAAATGATCCAAAAAACATTTAATTTGTAATGGTGAGGAGAAGCAGTGATTAGTTTTTGGCAAAGGTAGGTCCCGCCATTTCAAAGATATAGAGCTAAATGTACAAAAATGGCAGTTTTTGAGAGAACTCAGCATCCGATTTGAATTATTCAAAAACCTTTTTACTTGTGTTTCAAAAAAATATTTTTTTTGTATATAGAATATATTTCAGATTTTAATTTTAATTCTGGTTAAAGTTCTGAAGCTCACTTATATACTGTATATTAATAATTTTACTTATGCAATTCAGTTCATATAATTCTTATAAATATTAGAATATGTTACAGTATTTATATCAATCTAATTTATTTGAAAACATTTAATATTCCTCGAACATTTTGTTACGGTACGGGAAGTTCTAGCAATTTGCTTTAAGGCACGATGCCATACACCACTGGTTTACTTTTCTGTAAACATACATAAGTTTACACTATTTATAATAATATGTTTGGAAACATTTAATTTTTCTCGAATATTTTATTACGGTACGGGAAGTTCCAGCAATTTGCCTTAAGGCACGATGCCATACACCACTAGTTTTAATTTGAAATAATACATCGTATATGTATTAAGCGCGTGTTAGTTTTTCGTTAATAATTTATAAAATTAAAAGTTATTTGTCAATGTTTTTGTTATTATTATGATTTTTACATTTTTAATTACAATCTGTCGCGCTTAGGACATTCAGTAATTCTTTTGATTTGTCGAAAATATCTAGAATGTTTCGAAAATTTGAACAAAATTGAATAAACTAGTTTGTAACAATATAAAATCCTACAGCAACCTGTCAACTTGTAGTGTATCCTACAACAATTTAAATTGTTCAGAATGAATCTTGTAATGTAAAACTTATTCTACTTAATCTTATAAGATTCTTAATGACATCTAGACCAAATATTGTTGCGCAAAATATTCACTATTCAATTTGTTTATTCTCTTTATTGAATTACAATCTGTCTTTACAAAAAGGAAGACATTCAGTAATTTTGATGATATATGAAATATTAAATATTAGATCTAAAAGGTTACCCAGTAGTAAGCCTTTTCAATTTTGATATATTAAATTTAAATTTTGTGATTATATAGAAATATTCAAATCTGCCGCGCCTAGTTTTTGACAGCAATTATTCGCATCTGATCCCCAAAATTGCCCTTGTATGACCTTGCACACTTTTGTCAAATACGGCAACTCCTAGATAAGGACAATAGAATATTAAAAATATTGTAAAATCAGTTATCGGGTAGCACTCGAGGTGTTCAGGTCGTCTTCGGTTTTGTCGATCGCCGTCGGAATTTGTCGAGTGCCATTTTGTCCGAGTCGATGGTCGTGATTTTACCACAAATTATACGTAATAACATTTGCAAACCAAATGGTAAGTGAAGTATTATAATCAATAATTGTTATGATGTTTTGCGTGAGATTTTTTCTATTTCAACCCTAGAATGGCAATGATGTGCTTAATAAGTGTTTTTTTATCCGTCTTTTGTCATTGTATACTTTGTGATACCATCAAAGGTTGTTTCAAAAATCATAAAACTCTGGTTTAGTAACAAATAGTCTTTCTATTCATATTCATTTTATCCATAACAAAAGTACAAAAATCTGCATGTACGCCTCGGAGACGTGCAAATACCGTTCTAGGGTTAATATGTAGGTAAGCGCTTAAGAGCGACGGGACTTGTTTCAGAGGTCCCGGGTTCGATACCCACTTCGAGCAGCCTGTTGTCTGGCAGCAGTGACAACGATTTTTACTTGAAAATATAGATAGCAATATGTTTCCTAGTGAAAATAGCCTTTGCCCGGCATTGCTGCACCAATAAGGAGTCAGCCCTATTAGATTAATTCTAATAACAAAGATCATCAAATATAGATGGATTAACCATTGGGTTACCATCTAAAAATACGAAGTAAGGAGAAGTTTCAGCCCAACAGCTCATAGGACGTAAAGTTCTGATTGCTGGTAAAAATATAATAAAAAAAAGCGTTAATATCTACTAATTGATCCATTCTGTTTATTATATTGTATTTTTTACACCTGTCCTGAAATGGACAACAAGTAAAACTATAGGTTTAAAAAATGACCTCGAAAACTTCTGACCATTATCAAAAATTTTGAAATTTTACATTAACTGATGTAACATGAATTTCTTCTTCAATTTTGCTCTGGTAGTGCTGTGGCGTAGTTAATTCTCTGTCAAGTGGGTTTGGGTGATCCCACATAGAGTAATGTGTTCGTAGTATTTCATCGTTTATGTGTGGGTATGTCGGTGATTATATGTATTAATAAATTTGGTATACACTTTGAAAAATTTAGAATTAATTTCAGTAATTTATACCTATAATGAATGATGGATTTGAAATTTATTAACAAAACTAAAGTTTTATGTAGATGACGTGTGTGCTTATAGGACGTTCGCCATGAATCAAGGACAATGATTTTAGTTTCTTCTACGATGTGTTGTTGACTCTTGCTCACCCAGCCCTCCTAAAACGCGGTACTCTGGGATCACGTTTTCCATACTACGCGGAACTGAAATTACTACATTCCTCCTATAACACGGTTTTTGTTCAACAGCCCATGATTACACTCCGCACAACATGTGAATGACTTTATTAACAAAATATTTTAAAAAGCTCCAATATAAGTTTTGTTCTAGAATATTTGGCAATGATTATAGTTTCTTCTACAATCTGTTGTTGACTCTGGATCAGTCAACCCTCTCAAAACACGGTATTCTAAGAACATAGTTTCTTTACTACGCGGAACCGAAATAGGTACATTCCTCTTATAACATGGTTTTTCTTCAACAGCCCATATTTTCTTTTCGTACAACCAATGAATGACAAGTGATTAGATATTTCAAGAGACTTCAATATAAATTTGAGTTTAGCATATATTAGCTTGCACAATATGTTTACATGAACATACATAGTTTATATTATAGCTGTGTACGACATCAGTTTAGTAGTAGATAGGACAACCATTGAGTTACCTTCTACTGGGTCATGTTTTTTTGTCAACAAATTATACAATTTTCTGTTTGGTATTGTGGATTTAGAACTTTATCCAGTATAGTTTTTTTTTATAAAATATGTAATCAACTATTGGCTTATATATAGCCATCTGCAAACTTACAAAACAAATACTAAATGTTTTTCTGAACTAAATTATAAATTATACAAAATGTTCTGATTGTAACTGGAGTGATTAAAATACCATACAAAATGTTCTGATTGTAACTGGAATGATTAAAATACCATACAAAATAAATGCAACTCACCTACAAAGCGGTGTTCTGGAAACGCTGTTTCCTTACTACGCGGAGCTGAAATTGTGACGGCCCTTCTTTAAAACCCGGGTTTTGTTCCTATAACGCGGTTTTTATTAACGTTCAGTTTAACATTTATATAAACGTGCCAGTTTATATTATAGCTGAGTACGACATCGGTTTCAATAGTGTCGGATATTTCACAGAACGTTAAGCATTCTAAAGAAAATATTTTGAGAATTTGTTTGCTGTATAATTTTGTAAATTAGATTTCAATTCATTTTTTATCATATCCTTATATACAATCTTCTATACAATAACAATTAATTTGGATTACATCACATTGTTATATGAATTCTTTATTTCCATAAAAACAATTTATATTTTATTATAAATCTTTTGTACACAACGCTATAGCCAGTTTACATAAAACGCACTGCGAATTTGTCTAGTTTGTGCGATAAATCCGATTTTCTCATAGCGCGGTTTTGGTATTACACGGTATTAAATCCCCTCGTGTTGTATTGAGGCTGACTGTATATCCAAGATAATATTAGGCTACTTTTTTGAATATCCAAATTGCCTAACACAATATATTGTGTTTGTTTTGTTGCTGTAAATCATAGTTTTGATACTGGAACTCAGTCCTGTCGGCCTTGTTGATGATGATACACAAAGTAAACGAGAAAAATATCAATAGTGCGATTTATTTCTTGAAGTTGCTTATTGATTTTTTCTCAAACGATTGCACTTATATCATGCTATTATTTTTCTTTCGATATATCAAATGATGATTAGAACAATTATATTCTATAAATCTTTGAGGCATAATTTTCCCATCGCCATTCCCATTATTTATCTGGTGTCAAATATGGCATGGTAGGTCTCCAATAAGATACTTCTACTTATTTATATGAATTTTATAGATTATAGTACTTTCAAAATTTAATTTAATGTATGGGGTGTGTTGTGGTGCAATGAAAAGGGTACAGATTTGTAAGTACACAATTTTCGGGTTCCAAATTACGTTTTTTGATATGAAGCAGTGGTGGTGATATCCATTTTTACTTGAAAATATAGATGTAAATATGTCTCTAATCGTAAGTGGAAATAGCTCTTTCGAAATTGCTGAGAGATAAATAAAAGCATCATCACGATTGGTTTGCCTTGTGATCTATAATATATCAATAAATAGGAAAACCATTGGGTTGTCTTCTAATAGAAATAGACATGACAATGATTTAGATTCTTTCTAAAATACACGTAGTTTAGAAGTACCATCACAACAGCTAAACGATCACATAGTTTTGATTACTGTTTTTGTTTTAATACAAGTTAAAATATCAATTGGCCATGTTGCATCTAATTTTGATCCCAAATTGTTCCAAAAATACCAAAGCAGTTACCGAATTCGTGATGTCGATTATATTCAATGGTCGAGTATCTTCAAATATATTTAGCAGAGAATTGACGTGTTTTTATATTGTTTGCTTGTCTTATAAATAGAATATTCAGATTAGCGAGCAATTCAATTTCACCCGAAGGATATATAGACGGAGACTTGATCATCTACTTATTAATAAAATTAGAAATTGATAATTGTTTATATGAAAGAAAACAGAATACTTTTTTTATTCTAGAATTTCTGCTCTATCAATAAGTACCACGTAACATATTATTTATTATAGTCGATTCAAAATTACACATGTGCTGTAAAATGTATATATACAGTAAAAAAATAGAAAAGGCGAAGGTAAAATTCCAACTAAAATTTTCAAAACCTAAAAAAATTATTTTAGTCCTTTAGCTGTTTTTCATACAAATTTTTTACAAATCAAAATATTTTTTTCATTTCTTCTTTCAAATTTCATTATAATTCATCACATCCAGAATAAATACTGACTTATTTTCTTGATTAAAAATCTTCTTTGGTAACGAATTGTCAATATATAAAATGTAATCCGTATTTGATATAGTTTTACAAATATATTCAAAATAGCATAAGTAATATTTTAATAATCATAGGTCTTAACTTACAACTAAGTAATTGTAATTTACACTAATTTTCCACTAGCCCTCGATCTATTCCAATGTATATGTTAAGTCGAGATTTTTATGAAGTCTGGTGTTACCTCTTGAGGTGAGATAAGGAAAGCTTAAAATAGTTTAATTAATTATTTCGAACGGATATCCAAGGCGATTTTTGCTGCTCCAATTTATCCAAGATAACCTTTAATAGCTGGATCATCATCTGAGTTGATAAAATTTAGTATTAATTTATATTTGCATGTTGCTTCTACTCAGTACAGTTTTTTAGTATTATCTAGGCATTGGTTAACCCAGTTTATATTTATTTATTTATTTAAGTATTTTATTTTTACGTCCCACCTCAAAAGAACGACGAAGAGTTAATAAAAGACTATTGACCCTTTCCAATCGGATGCCGCCGAATTCTATAAAAAAAATGACGTGCGTCAAGCTTTTTTTTCTTATTTTGTGATGTTAACTAGTGGGTGAAGCTTGAGCAACTAGACCTGAATCAGAGGTCCCGGGTTCGATCCCGCACGAGGACCTGATGTCAAGCAGTATTGACATTGGTTTTTATTTGGAATTATAGATAGCAACATGTTTCCAAGTAAAAATAGTCGTTATATGGCATTGCTGCATCGAAAAAAATTTGTCCTATTACAGAAAGTGTAATAATAAAATTTATTACACAGAGATCAGACAACAATTTGGATTGCCATCTGTAAAACCGATGTAGTATTAAGTCAAATTAGCCCAACAGCTTGTTGGACTCTTAAGTTCTGAAAACAATTGAAAAAATAATAATTTTTGTGGTTTATTATATGAGTAACTAGCAAACCCGACGAACTCCGTTTCGCCACCAGTTGATTTCGTGAGAAAGATAAAGAAATTTTTTGTTTTATATTTGAAAAGGAAAAATTGATTTTATTACACAACAGTAATGAATTTATTTCGATTACAAAAATGAAGTGTTTTTAGTTGAACTTCTCTAAGTAAATGAAAGTAAATCCGCAAATTATCTGTTTCATTGAAGTGCTCTTTGGTGAACCACATTTTTTGTTTTTTGGTCTTACGTTAACACAAACAAAGCGAATGGTTTTCCAACTCGTGAACAGGCAACATATAACTGCCCATGTGAAAAACAATGATTTTCTAAATAATCCCGCATAATTTGAAATTTATCCCGCAAACACTAAGCGATTGGCCTTGCGACTTGTTATTGCAAACGCAAGGCGAACTGGAAATTGCAATCGTTTGAAGTCAAACGGAAGACCAGTTGGAATCATTGGTATGTCACTAAATCACCAGCAATTTTTGAATGAATTGTGAAATTCAGTGCGTATACATCATTATTCTTCGCGGCAAGAATTTCTCGTTGACTTAACTAAGCATCATTCTGATAATTCTCACTAATGTCATTACTCGAATATTTAATTACTGTGCGTGAAGTTCCAGCAATTTGCAATAAGGCACGATGCCATGCACCGCTAATTTTCTTAGCTATAAACCTTGCGGAGCCCGAAACCTTTCCAACGAATGTAAAATTGTCGGTTCGTGCGTTCTAGAGTTATATCGTCAGGAAGAACAACCCGACTTATTTATATATATATATATATATATTATATATATATATATATATATATATGTAGATAATAGTTGTCTTAAGTTTTTTGTATATTTTGTTTCTTTGATTTGTCTTACGTGTAGCAGTATAAAATAAGCCCCAATTAACGTTTTTGTATCTAATTTTTTTAACAAAATAGTTTGATCGCATACAAAATAGAAATAAAGGAGGATACAAAATAGAAATAAAAACAATTTGCAAATATTGACAATAAATTACTTTTTTCTCTGGAACTAAATAAGGCGACTGTAACGTTGAAAGGCAGTAACTTTGTGCCACCACCTGTAAAAGTTGCAACAATAAAAACTATACGTCAGGCAGATTTATATACAGCCCTAAAGTTGTTGTTACCCGTTTTTTTTACTATTTTGATATTATACAACTTGCCCTGAAAAACCATACCCCAGATATAGGGTTCATTGTTCTCTACCTTATCCTATTATAGGTAAATTTTAAAGAGCATTGGACTCGGAAAAAAGATACTTGGGAAACATTTGAGTTTGTGAGGAAAATTTAGTAATGTTAAAAAAGTTGGTTGAGAACTAAAGAACAATCTATAACATTGTTACAAAGTTTTTACAAAAGTAAAATACTGTCAATAGAACGACGTTGCAAGAGATGCGAATAAATGTTAAATTTATTCAGTAGTAGATTGTTCTGGATAAGTTTTCGAAAAGTTCAGATGATTTTCTGTGTTCTCAAAATTGTAGATTTTTAGAAATTTTTCTTGAGGTTTCTTCATTGCTATTCAGCTCTTGCCTTAAAGTATTGAAAACGTCTTGCAATTTAATCTTGTTTCTTTTTATCACGTATTGCAATTTATTCTTGATCTTTCTGGCTTACCAAAATCGATCATTTACCATTGTCTACAACTGGAGCATCACTAGACCTAACAATCTTCTTCTTCATTTACCATTATTTCCATCAGTTTTCACCAAAAATTGCATTTTAAATACATGACAATACTACTAGCAAAACAACAAATTTTTGCCACTTTATAAAAATTTGCGACAGTTAACTAGCTACATTATTTTCCAAAGAATCCAATTAAACTACTTAATCATGACTGATGGTCCAATTCTGCCATAAATAAACCAATGTCATGGCAAGGTTATGTTACGTTCCAGTTTTCATACAAAGTGCTACTAAATACTGTCAAAATGCCATGTATTTGTTGTACGATCTGGCGTTTTACACATAAAATGCAACTTCACTCATATGTTATCAAGCTATATCTCAAAGATCCAGCTATGATAATGTTTTTTTGACATTGTGCGTTTTGTGGGATAGTTTTTCTATCTCAAGCAACCACACAGAATTTTGATAGTTTTTAGTACCAGTTTATATGAAAACTGCTACATAACATAGCCTTGCTATAAAATTGGTCCATATTACAGTTGAATTGACCTCTGACATTTTGACACATTTCACAAAATTTGTACTTGTGAAATTAAGAAGTCAAGCAACAGTGCCAACTTTTGAGGAAAATGAAATTTTTAAAATAGTTCAGAAAATATAAATCAGAGATTTTGTTTTAGAAAATTAGGACTTTTGACGTAAGTACCCAAATTTATACTATTAACGTTTTTGTTACATCATAGCCTCAATTACATACACTTTTCTAGTTCATTCCAATCAAAACTGCTTCATGTTTTCTATTTCCTCGAACTTACCATAGTCTTCTCGAGTCTCAATAATTCAGTTATGATAACATCTTTTTTTTGACATTTCTGCGTTTTCTAGGTTGTTTACTATCTAAAACGTTTGATTAATTGCACCGTAACCTCATAGGATTTTGACAGTTTTTAGTACCACTTTAAACTGCTACATAACAATAGCCTTGCTAGAAAATTAATCTATTTTAATTTTAGAAGTTTTCGCAAAATGCGAAATACTATTAGTTCATAATTATTATTATATAGGAGGATAAAACTGGTATGTTCACCGTGTGTAGGAATATCTAAGAATCATTACCTTATTTTCGAATAATCCTCGCCAATATGTTAATGCTCATAAAACGAACAATGTATCATGATCTCGATTTAATCCTGTAATTCTCTCTAAGTGCTGACTCGAATTAAATGTATAGATTATTTGACGACGTATAATGTAATGCAGGCGCTTCCAACCTTCTAACTTTGTTTCCGACAAAAACATTCCTGTGCCAGTTGGAATCACTAATTAAACTATATCAGTAATATCATAAGAGTTTCTTTTTGTGCGTTTTAACTATTATTTATTTTGTTATTATTTATGATATTATCTGAACTGTAGTTGACCGGAGTCCATCTTGCAGGAAAAAGGTAATCGGTTCGATTTTTGTCTAAATATCCATTTAACAAAAGTATTGAAGGAAATAAAAAGTTTTATTGTAAGACCTTCAGAAACTTTATTTCTGGTTTTGACTCGGGTCTATTTTGTTCCCAAAAAGGTAGTCGATTTGATCTTTCCCTATAACAATGAGCATCTAAAGTATTGCAGGACCTAGAAAGTTTTTGTATTGGTACGTTTGCAAGTTTATGCCTGGTATTGTTTTAATTAGGTCTAAAATTTGAAAGAGTTTGTATTTTTTTGTAAATCATAAGTAAAAGTTAAAAATTTTTAAATTGAATGCCATAAATAAGGTGGGAGTAAAAATAAGTCCTTGTTTTAGAACAGTAATTAAAACTAGAGTCCTAAAAGTTTTTAAAAGTACGTGTCTTAACTGTGTTTTTTTTTTCAGAGACAAGATTTAGAAAATAACCAAATGGTTGCCCTGTCTGTGTTTTATATCACAAACTAATATTTTTATATCATAAAGGGTTGTTACCACTTGGATGGTAATTGGTACTTCAGAATGTAGTCTAAATGTATATCACTACTGCTTGATATCATATTGTTTGTAATGCAGAATTGAAACATGGCACTTACCAGAGCGCTGTAAAACTCAAAAAGTAAAATTATCAGTGATGAATTTTAGATATTTTTAACTTTCTAAAAGAAAGGTTGGTTTTCCTCAGAACCCGAGTTGCTAATTTTATGTTTACTTGCTATTTCAAGTCATTCTCAAACAAATGAGACCAAAATTTAATGAAGTATGTGGAATATTTTTACATTTTGTCAACATTTTCTCAAAAACCGCTGCACCAATTTAAAAAAGCAAAATTTAAAAGCCATGTGATGCAGCTGGATAAGGACTAGTGTTGACAAATTTATTAGTCAATTAAAAAAATTGTTTGACAATTTTAATGATAATTTTTAAGGCATTAAAGTTCATGGTTTTAACGAGGATCCTAAAATATTATAGCCTTATAAAAAGTGGGTTGATTGTAAAAAATCTCAATTCATATTTTGATTATTATACATATCAGTTTTTTAACATAAAAGTAAGCTATAGTAATAACATAAAATGGTTGTACGTGTGTGTGTGTAGGTGTGGATACAAATTTTTGTGGACGATTTCGTGAACACGGATCAACTGATTTCAATGATTTTAAAAACATTCGATTCGTATTGATAAGGAGACGTGCAGATTAGTTTTTGGCAAAGGCAGGTCTAGCAATTTCAAAAATAGGGTGTAAAAAATGCCAAGAATGGCAATTTAGTTTTTGAGAGAACGGAGTGTCCGATTGGCATAATACAAAACACATTTTACTGGTATCGATAGACAGAAAAATTGATTTATTGTTTGCAAGCAGGTCTAGTAGTTTTGGAGATCTAATAAAAAAAGCCATTTCGCGGTCAAAAATGATCATTAGACATATGCGCATCAAGATATTTTACCTTTATAGAGATTTTAATAAGAAGTATAAATTTCGTTTACATTTCTATGGGTTCCGTACCAATGGTTATCAGTAAGACCGCAACACGGCGCTTACGCGCTTTGAAATTTTGTCTTTAAAACAGCAACGCATCGCAATTACTTCGAAAAAAGTTTAAAAAAATATTTAATTTGTTAAATGTCCATTGTTTTCCAAGCATTCATATATTCTCTAAAATCTATATTGTTCAGTTTTCAAAAATATTTAAAATTAAAAAAAAAATGGCACGAAAAGTTCCAGCAATTTACCTTAAGACACGATGCTATGCACCACCAGTTTGGTCTACAGTTTCAAGTAAAAATGGATACTACTAAAAATAGACTACCACTCGATATCTAGTTGTTAATGCTGGATTGAAGCCTCTATGATTACGAAACGAGGCATTTACCGAAGCTCTAGCAACTTCTCCCCCTCCCAACAAAAAGCAAAAATATGAGATATAAATTGTGGTGAAATTTCCTTAGCGTACTCTTCATTATTTATTATATTGTCTAGGGTACTCTTACAGCACTTTATGACCCTCATTTTGGACACCCCTGGTACAACGTGATGCACAAGCCATATCGTGTGTTATGTATATTTGTGTGTAAGTCACTTTTGCACGAAGACGAATATCGGCGCCTGTCACGCCAGCCGAGCAATAATGTAGTAACCTACTACCTCCTACTACCACCTACTACCACCTATTACTACCTATGTTTGTATGTACAAGGCGATTAACTTATTTCAGGTTTATATTCAGTCGGTCGGCTTAGAGGGCTGAGGCTGAGGTAGAGGTTGAGGTTGAGGTTTTCTGTCTAATCAAATAGTTGACTTACTTAGATTCTAGGTCGATAGGGCACAGGAATTAGGTTTCAATGTCAAACATGTGATTGTGTACTTGATTCGATTTAGAAAATGACAACGATTTTGTCAGTTGATAATTTTAAGCTGACGTCGGTTGATGAGTTAGATAACTAATTTGCTAAAAATATATTTGTAATTTGATGATTATTGCTACAATTATCTAGATTGATTATATTCTATTACATGTTTTATGATATTAAATTTAAACTCAGGTATATATTTTGATAAATAAAAATTGCTATCAAAAGTATGGTAGTATATTACCATACAAAAAGTTTACTCCGTATTTAAAAAAAGAGTGCGCGTAAGGATCACTCGCGATTAAAGTAAAACTTATTTGCTACTGTACAAGATGGCATTTAAGTAACTACATCATAAAACAATTTTTGAATAATGTGTATTAGTAATATGGTAACACTCGTGATGCACACATTTATTAGTGTCAACCATTATAAACATTTATATAATGATAAATTATGAATTATATATTTATAATTGCATTAAAAATATGTATAATTTAAAAGCAATAATGTAATTTGAGGCTCACTTCAAATATGACATGATCGGTTTGTCATTGTAATTAGCATTTAGAAATTAACTTTTATCAGAGAAATGAAGTAATTGCTGATTATAAAGTTTTATAATATTTGTTTACTCCTTTATATGTCAATTTACCAGAAATTTCTGCACATAAATATTCAAAAATAAATTCATATATTTGAAATGTATCAAATTCTACTATACTGAAAATTTGAGATGCTTTCAACAAAAAATGCAACTATCATTACAGCAATGTACATTTCTTTAATAATGTGACAATTTCCATGATTTTATTTTATGTATATTAATTTATATTGTTGCTTGATTTTTTTATTAATTTTAATTAAATTTGTTTCTTTTGCAGAAAACTGATAGAACTAATCATCAAGGTACAATGTGAGCAACATAATACAAAAAGTTAAGAGCATCTCAGGAATCGATCATATTTTCATTTTGAGTGATCCAAAAAATTATCTGGACAGTTGATGCACTTCCACTGAAATCAAATTATGTGAAAATATCAACAATAGTGATAGTAATAAACAATAGTGAAGTATCTACAGAAAATTGATGGATTCAGTCCTATACCAGTTTATCTATCAAATAACTAGATATGCTATTTACTTGAGACATTTATATGGCAACTTGTGTAGTAGCAACACAAATACAACAGAAAGTGAACAATGAAGTGTAATTTTTGCTAAACTTTAAAATGGGAAAATCTGGTTGCCATCTGAAAAATGTGTTGTAGACATTTTTCCGTTTTTCGTCCGATTTTTTTGTATTTTTAGTGCGCTATTTTTAGTGATCGTTTATTATTGTTGGTGTTTGTTTGTGATGATTTAGTGTTTTTAGTGCTTTATGGCCTCTTTAGAGTTCATTTAGTGATGTGCAGTGAATAGTGATTTAGTCGCAGTGTTCCTGGTTTTAGGATGATGCTGATAAGCTCTCTTCTGGAATCGAGAGGTAACTTAAAGATTTTTAAAACTTTAGTACTCCAAAATTTTTGTAGTTCACGAAGTGATTGTGCTTTTTCCTGAAAAATTACTCCTGTATTAACAAAAACACTTCAGCAATAGTTTTAAGTAGTCATAGTATTATTATATCAATACAAAATTGTTTCAATCAAGCTTTAAAATATGATGTCTCAACATTTGAATTGCCAGAAAAACATGTTTTAAACCAGTCCTTGATGGCAGGCTAATAAACGCATTTTTTTAACATATATTTGGTTTTCTAGATGCAACATTTTGCATTTTTTATGAATAAAACCTATAGACCGATTCTGATGCATAACAGATCAATGTTATGGCAAGGCTATGTTATGAACAACTTTCCATACTATTTTGTTCTCAATAATGATAAAAACCATGTGGTTGCTGTACAGCCAGACGTGTTTCTCAGGGTATCAGATAAAAAACCTAACCTAAATAACGCACAAATGTCAAGAAACGATCTTATATAACAGGGTCTTTCTGACCCAACTTTATAACATACGAGTGACGTTGCAGTTTATGTGTAAAACGCCTGAGTGCACAGCAAATACATGACATTTTGACAGTAGTCAGTATGATTCAGTAGCATAATGCATGGAAGTTGGAGTAACATGGCCTTGCCATAACATTGGTCTGTTATGCAGCAAAATGGGCCCATTCGACTTACAATAATAACATTAAATCCGAGAAAAAATCCATTACTTCCTGAACATTTTAATATTTGATATCAAATGTAACAATTTTTTTTTTTTTTCCAGACAACAAATTGTAATCGAGATGTTCCAGAAGAATTGGGTGATTTTAACCAAAGGTCAGGGAATTTCATTTTTAAGCATGCTCTTGTTGGTATGATCACATTATCGAATTGATTTCACAAAAATTAACTAAACAACACCAATATTGCACTTTTCTAGATGTCGTTACTCAATTTAAACCATTAATTATAAAACCAGAAATTTTTTGTGAAATCAATTAAGCGGCAATCGGTCAGGGAACTATTTTATTTCTAGTTAGTATGGACAAAATTGTGATCATACCATCCATTACCTTAATCATTGCATTTCTTCCAGGAGTGTTAAAATAAATAAAAAAATAGATTTTGAATTAAAAGTGTGTGTTCAGTAAAAATCGCGTAAATAAATTAATTTTTTTTAAAACAAAGTGTTTCTTAAATAATTTTTCCATAATTTCGCGTAAATCAAAGTGAATCGCGTCCAAGTGCTACTTTGCAAAGAAATGTTTGCAGCTGAAATGTCTGAGGTAAGAATCACATTTTAATAAAAAAAAAAAATATTATAAATATGTCCATGAAATATTTGTTTTTATATTCATCATCCACCTAGTCTTGGTTTTCGATCTATTTTAATCTCATAATTATTCTTTATAATCTTACCAGTTTTAATTAACCTGAAACAATTTGATCTTTGCATTTATGCAAATCTTTTGGCGTGAAAATATTCTTTTTAATTTTCGGATTCTTTTGCCAGGTTAACAAAGAATGTTTTAGGTAATCTGTAGTCATTTTTGGCATGTATTTTTATTTTGCATTTCAATTATTTTATTATCCGATTATACAAGAGTTAAAGTAAAATTAGTGTTTGTTGAAATCGGGAATGAAACAAAGTTGTAGTCAACATTTTTAGGTAAATGTAGGTTAGATTTTTTTAGTTAATTGTCACCATTTCTTATCTATGTAAAAAATTACAATTGGTGAATAGCAAATTGACTCCAATAAACATTCCATACATATTTTATATACATAATACCAAAATTTAATTTAGACATAATTTAGTACGTTAATAAAAGGTAAACCACTGAGTTTTTCTTTCAAAAGTCTGTTATTTATCAAATTAATTACTCAATGTCTTTCTATATAGACAGATGGAAATTTACAAGAGAATAAAAAAAAATACATATTTTCTACAAATGTAATCCGCAAATAAAATTAATCAACAATGATGATGAACGATAATTGAACCATTAAAGATTTACATACAAAAATATTCTAATAGCTTCATATAAAAATACCTCCTTAGCTATAATACAAAAGAAAACTCAAATTATATATTAATTTAAAAAAATTGAACTTAGTAGAATTCTTGCACAAATTCTTAAATTTGACACGATTTTAAACATTGCTAAATCCTAATTCTCATTGTTTCTCGTGATGTTCGTCGCAATACTCCTCTGCCACGGCTTGACCGATTCTTATGAAATTTTTTAATCACTTTCAGTGTGACTGAGATTCAGAAACATCTATTTTCATACCCTTAGGTGGTAAGGGTTGACCACCTCTCAGATGTTTTTTAATTTTTTGGACCAATTTTTATTAGTTTATTTTTTTATTATTCGTAATTAATAATACATACATCCCTAAATTTTTTTTTCTTCCTACCATAAACTGCCATTCCGCAAAATTTATTTTAGTAATATAATAATTTTCATCTTGTTTCAGTCTATAAATGTTTTTCAGTGATTTTCATATACTCATATGGAGTTAAACTTAACTTACTTTAACTTAACAGTAATTCCGTAAGGCAAAATGAAACTAACTCCTAGTTTTTATAAAACACAAAAATTTCTCAATCGGCACTTATACATAGTTTACTACACCCAAAGTTTCAGAAACCTCTGAAACGTAAAGATAAATAAAAAATTCATTTTCAATTTTTTTGCGATTACTATAACTTACAGTACGGGAAGTTAAAAATAGCTTCTAATTAAAGCAAAATCTGATTTTTGTTAATAAAGTCGATAAATAACACATATTAGAAAGTTTATGCAACTTGCCTTAAGGCATAATGCTACTCACAACTAGTTGAAATAATAACATCGAATGCATCATGTTAAGCCACTAAAAATTTCTTCAGTTATCATAAATAAGCTTGACAGAACCTTGCAATGATATATATTGTTATTAATCACATTTCTCTGGTAAATAAATAAATACCAAATATTTCCAATATTTCCATTACGTGATAATTCAATAACAAATACCGTCGAATTTTCTCACATCGCCCATTTCCTTTGACACATTGCGATTCGGTTATTTTAGCATAACGTTCACCATTTAATTTATTCGATGTAATAAAATGTTACAGCAGAATGAATCGGCGTATTTGCAAAACAAATATTTCACACCGTCCACTCTCTGCATATTGTTCGATCCTGTATATAGATGATTTATATCGACGATAATGGTAATATATCGGCATATTTGAGAAAATATCGATTATCGGATGGTGAATCCGAGGAAAAGGCGAAAGATTATTTGTATTAATAAAGGAAATACATATGGCTAATGCTATCTTTATAAAATCGGAATGACATAAGTAGGGTTTGTCAGTTTTCAAAAACCGGTTTTTAAAACCGGTTTTTTATGAAATTTTTACGAAATTATTATGAAATTCGAAAACCGTTTTTTTAGTAGAAAAAGTCGGTTTTACACTGTACAAATGGAAAATGACAAGTATAGCCAATTATAAAAGATAGATGCAAGCGATTTGATTTTTGGAATCATATCGGTTCAACAGCATTTGGAATCTTATCAATCTACTATGGTTCCTAGAAAGGTTTTGTGTTATATTTTGTCTATAATTTTTAATATTTTTTATTGATGTAGTAATGCCGGACAAGGGGTATTTTTACTTGGAAACATATTGCTATCAATATTTTCAAGTAAAAACTGAACTATATCTACTGCTCGGCATTAAGATGTCCTAGACGAATATCAAACTTGAAATCACTGATTCAAAGTCCATAAATGTAATTTATTTAATTTTTTTTATGCAATTATATTTTATAATTTAGTTGTTCTAGCATATATTATTTATTATTTAAATTTGCCCATCATTAAATTTTAAACAATATTTATAAAGTTTACATATAATTTGCATTTACATAAATAAAATGTAAAATGTACCAATTCCTAACAGGTGAAATAAATAAAAAGTTTGTGGAATTTGGTATGAATTTTTTTTTAGTAAAACTTGTTTATTATTTCATTATCTATCAGATTGCAGGAAAATATCACATGCAAAACAACTGCTAAAACTAGTTCATAGTGGCACTTTGCTATGGCTGTGTGTCTATAAATCGACTAAATCAGAATTTAGATTTAGTAATTAAAATAAACACATTAAAATATTCAATTGCTGGTGGTTTTACCAAATGGTTTGGTGAGTTGTTAGAAATATACATTATTTTAACTTTTAAACAACTTTTGAACCATAAACATGATCATTATGTATAAATTCCTCAAAAAAACAAAATGTTTTTAACAATAATTGCGAAAAAACGATTTGGACGATCTTCTCCATAAAATAGTCAAATAATGTGTTTGGCAATATTTTTTTTCCATTATTTGATATATTGTTATCCATTACACTTGCATAAAAATTCAGTAAAATTAGTTTTCCGAATTTGTAATACTATTTGTCGTGCAATAATATTTTGGATAAAATTGATATTTTTATTAATATATATATATATATATATATATATATATATATATATATATACAACACATATCAATTATATATTTCACATGTACGTATAATATGTGAGCCTGAGTATATTACAACGTATTCCGAGATCGATTTATCATATGTTTTTGTAAGGTGCAAAGTCGCACAATGAATAAATCATTCAAAGAAAGGTTCACCTTTTTATTTTTCATAAATCCGACGCAACAATATAATGTTTTTTCAACTCTCGGACTCGACAAAAATCGATGGCTATTATTTATTATCACGCGTTCCATTATTTCAAGAAGAAAATTTTGTTGTGATGAAAATCCAGGCAAAATTTATAAGGATAAGACCAGGTCCTTTAATACGAAGTTTCATACAGATCATCAAGAAATTTTTTACAATTAACAATTAATTACAAGGCTTTGACCAATCTTCGCTAAAAACTAATCAGCACGAATCTCAACTAATATGATTTTTGAACATATTTTGAATTTTTAAAATCAATTAAGAATTTTTGGAATAAACATGAACAAAAAATTTAGCACTTTTATGTTAATTATAAAGAAACTAATCATCAACATTAAATTTGTAAAATCGTTTCAGACGTTTTTGAGAAAAGAAAAAAGATGAAATTTTGACTTACATAACTCCTTTTCCAATTGTATTGTCAAAGAATTTAGAATAACCTCAAATATCAAGAAAACAAAAGAAATTGCACTTTCTGGCAAAAATATAAACTGTTCTATAGAGAAATTATAAACAAAAATCAGAAGAAAATCTGTACCACTGAGCAAAGATATGTTTTGTTAAGATTTTTGTATAAAATATTTTACAGAAACTAATTGGTTAGTCAAAAAATCCTGTATGGCTATAGGCAAAGAGGCGTTTTTGTCGTCTGCCCATGAAAAATACAGATTTCATTGACAGATGTCCGTGCACAATTAATTCAATTACAATTTAAAATGCCAAATTTTTTTATGAAAGTCAAGCTTTGCAGTGTTAAATTTTTGTGAAGTCATTATTCAGTATATATGGCTTTATACAATCTTCTACAATTGATCACAAGAGTTCACAGAAATATTCCACTTTAAAAATTTTGTCAAAGATTTATATGCAAATTTATTATCATATTTAACTAGAATATGGAATACAATACAATATTGCCCAGTTTAATCCTTGAGCTACACGAGCGTCGTCTATAGACGACATCCACTTAACGACTTGTTTGTACGAGTCTCGTCTACAGACGACATCTAGTGTGACAAATTTTGTTCCAATAATTATCACTCTGAGTTGGATTATTGAAAATTTTGATTTGTTAAGGTCTATTTTAGTTTTTTATAAGAGTTTTTTTCTTTTTTCATTACATTTTCAACTATAATGATTAAAAAATGTAAAAATAGTTTGTGTAACAAATACTTGGGCGATTTACTGACTCGTATAGCAGCTCCACTCCTGCGGAAACACTTCGTAGAAATAATGAAATAATGCTTAGTACTGCCCTGAGGCAGAACCGTGAGATGTGTTAAATCCAATTGAGTGTGAGAAGTTTCCTATTGCCATTTCACACAGCAGTGCCCGAAAATAGGCTATTTTCACTTGGAAACATATTTTTGATCTAATTTTTAGGTAAAAATTGATATCACTACTGCATGATGTCAACCTTGTCCTACGACCCATCGACACGCATAACCGTTACATCATCGAACACTCGTAGCGATATTGGTTATATGAATAAATGTTTTTTGGTTATTTTGTTACGTCCCTGGATAAAAATAAGTATAATTACCATCACCCCCCGTCTACACCTAGTTGAAGTCGAGGTGTACATGCGAAATCTTGTAATTGCATTATTTTATGCACGAAGACGCCCTATAGAGAATACC
>NW_020538040.1:11991411-12024117 GCF_003426905.1 Ctenocephalides felis
ATATATATATATATATATATTTTCTAAGGTATGCCAAAATGTTCAGAAACCTATAAAACGTAAAAGATATGCAAAAATTTTCATTTTCGATTTTTTTGCGATTACTATAACTTACCTGTTTTTTCTAAGAAAAGTTGTTTAACTAAAAGGAGCTTCGGAAAAAATAATAACTCATGACTATTATGAGGTATACTGAAATATTTAGATGTATGTATAAATGTGTATGTTATATATATATATATATATATATATAACTGAGAAAGTGATAGCGTTCTAATTAATCTATTTTCTCCCCGATTCCCTCTACAACATAATGCCTTGTTTCTTTCAAATTATTCAACTCTATTAAAACTTTCGAAGTTTCGTTGACAGCCCGCGGCTTCAGATTTCGAGATACAGTGTATCTCTATGCAAAATCTTATTATAATATTTATATACAATCTATAGAGCTAAACAAGATAAAATCTTATTGTAGATCGTCCCTCTGAATTAATTCTGATTTAACAAAAGCTCCACTGTTCTCGGAACTTTGTAAAATTCTCATTGAAAACTAACGCATACGTTTCTGCTGTGTTATTTGAGAAGGATAAGGAGGAATTTTGATTGAGGATAAATAATTGCTGTTTAGAAGTTTTAACTTGAAATTTAATATAGTTTGATATTATTTGCGAGCAGAACCGTAATTCTTAGTATAAACTTTGTTTTTATTACGAGATTTTTATATCCCTTGTATAGTACTATAGTTATTCTTCACGATTTTTCTTGTTATTAATAACAATATATACTATATAATCATCATATTTTTTATTGTGTAATTTTTAACTTCCCCTAAGGTAAGTTATAATAATCGCAAAAAATTCAAAAATGAGTTTTTTTGTATATCTTTACGTTTCAGAGATTTCCGACCATTTTGGCATACCTTAGATAAAATTGTGTGCGTATGTGTGTGTGTGTGCGTGCGTGTGTGTGTGTGTGCGTGCGTGTGTGTGTGTGTGCGTGCGTGTGTGTGTGTGTGTGTGGATACAATTTTGGCCAACGATTTCGAGAACACGGAACAACCGATTTTAATGGTTCAAAAAACATTCGATTTCTATTGATAAGGAGACGTAGTTTAGTTTTTGGCAAGGCAGGTCCATCCGTTTCAATAATCCAAAAACACTTATTTCTATTGACGAAATGAACAACAAATTAACTAAATTAACTTAATTAAATTGTTGAGAAAGGAGATCCAGCGATTTAAAAAAGACCCCATAAAAAAGTAATATCGTACTCGAAATTTAGTATTATTATTATTATTATTATTATTACTATTTTATTATTATTTATTCATATGTATAATCCTGATAAATTATATAAATAATTACCAAATAAAGGCAAAATTTCGATTAAAATTATTAATGACGCAATAATGTCTAAAAACTTTTAACAAGATATTGTTCCGGTCTTAATTGGTATTAATTTAATTAAGGTGTTGATGTCAATCAGATTCTCGAAAAGTTCGTTAATGAGAGAAAATGCCTCTTATGAACCAGTTGAGATTTTCATCCAAAACTGCGTTTTAGCATATACAGGGTGTCCCAGAAATTAATGTCGAAGCGAAAGGGGGTGATCGTATTGACGTTAACTGTACTGAAAAAATTTAGACAAAAAAGTTATCTGACGTTGTTTCGAGCTTTGGTGAACATTTGACCATTTTTTGGATATTGTGATATATATATATATATATATATATATATATATATATAATTAATCACGGAATCAAGGAATATATATTCCCTTTTTTTGAATAGTGTTGAATTTGATGTTGATATATTATATTTTATTTTACTTTAAAAATCGGGCGTTGTATCTATAATAAATTTTATAAGAGATTTTATAAATTTATTTAAAATCCATACGTTTCGGCTAACATCTTAACCTTCATGTTCAAATTTACCTTTTTAGCAAACAAAACGACCTCACTGACCATAAAAACCGTTTGGAACTAGAGCCACATGCTGGTGGTATTTGTTTGCCGTATATAAAAGATTTATATTTTTTGTGAAAAAAGCTGTTTCAACAATGTGCAATACAACCCTTTTTGATTTTTATACAAATTAAATCTAAGTTTAATTCTGACCGTCTCAGAAACTTGTTAGCATATCAGATAAATTGCTCAAATTTCGAAGCTTTTTATATCAAAGAAACTAGCCAAAACCTGAGTAAACGCCTTCATTAACTCAAAAAATACCAAACAAGTCAAGACTATGTTAACCGAACATATAAATAATTTAAACAATAACATAGATTTTTTAACCCAAAAACTTTACATTTTAAAGAGAACTTAATTAAAAGAAGATTCGTTAAAGGGTTGTTTCTGCAATTGCATAACGACAGGGCTATAAACAAACGATTTGACAACACGGTCCTGAACAAAACAAACACGTGGTCTCTAAATAGCGTGACAAAATTTATTAAGAATGACAAAATCCCATCGTTTTTTAATTGCTTGTGATATTTGAATATGTGTTAGGAACTGCTTTAAGAAATAACGTGACTATTCTATCCAATTCTTTGAATAGTCAATACATAGTTTCGACAACTTATCAATAGTTATTCAAGTTTATTTGTGTGATTTGCCATTTGGAATGTTAAAAAATATATGTTGCATCACTGTGCACATACTCATACCATCGAGTAATAATGTTTTCATCTGTTATATTAGGATACAAAAATTGTGAGTGTTTTATTATTATAATTATCATTATTATTATTGTTTTCCTATTAAATTTTTTACATATTATTTATTTAGTTTTAATTCTTATAGTTAAATTGATTGCCACTGAATTAAGGCTAAAAGATGCTAGAAGAAACGTATGGATTTTATATAAATTTCTAAAAATTCTCATACTATTTTTGTTGATGTAGCGCCCGACTTTTCACCTTAAATTAAACATATACATATATACACACACATATATCCATATATATATATATATATATATATATATAAATAAGTCGGGGTTTCCTTCCTGACGATTTAACTCCAGAACGCACAAACCGATTTCGACAATTTTGCATTTAGTGGTGCATGGCATCGTGCCCTAATGCAAATTGCTGAAACTTCACGCACCGTAATTAAAAATTCGAGCAATGAAAATATTCAATAATTGTTATCAAATTTTTCTTTTTCAAATATAAAACAAACAAAAAATTTCTTCATCTTTCTCACAAAACCATCTGGTGGCGAAACGGATTTCGTCGGGTTTGCTAGTATATATATATATATATATATATATATATATATATATATCCATCAGTGTTTGCTTTCAAATCCAACTTTACAATCGAACAAATCTTTCCTCGCATGTCCACTTGTCGTTTAACCAGTAATAGGATGTACTGGCCAGGACGATAGAATCGACCTTACACCTTCTAACTTTTTTCCAGAAGGATTCTCATCCTACTTCGAGCAAAAATAGAACTAGTACAAACAGACACCCGTTTCGAGCTTCACACTTCATTAGTCTTGGAATAAAGAAGACAAGTGTATTCTCTTTACTGATAGAAATGTAGTTAGATTTAAATTATTTAGACAGGATAGGAATTTGACTCTGAATTTCTTGTAAAATGCTTTAAAAATGTTTTAAATTAAAAAAATGCTATGTCTCAATGTTTTCAAAATACAAAATAGTTTAGTCTACTTTGTATAATTTGAATACGATTTCTGAAATTTATCGTATCATTTTTCAGATTTTATAAACAATTTACATAAGAGTTGTAAATTTACCTAACTAATACTGAAAGGAATTTGGAAGTTTATTAAGATATTGTAGATAAAATACCAAATTTTATTCGTAAATTAAAAAAAATTATACTGTTACTAGTCTAAATTTCGAGAACTTCATTATTATTCTCTTATTTAAAACACACATGCAATTTAACGTAACGTAAGAACTTATAAATGAATTTATTTTTCAAACCACACGTGTTTTTTTCTAAGGTATGCCAAAAGCAGCAATCTTGGAAAGACAACATCAAAGAAAGTCTTATAAAACAAACTTTAATTCTCATTTTTTACCATAATGTTCAGATTATTCAGCACGTGCAGACAAAATCCTAAAAGAGGCTTTAAACGCATCCAAGCAAGTATCAAAGTTTTCCATCAAAATTTAATTAACTAGGTGTAAGTGGCTATTTTGAATTAAGACAAGCAATTGATGCTAATTTGATTAGTTTGGCATAGTCGACTTAATCAATAATGGAAAATCTAATATATATAATATATAAAAAAAACTAACATGTGGTGTGCTGTTATCAGTCTTTTATTTTTCATCTAACTATACAACTACAAGCGGCATTCAGATAGTTAATATGGACTAATAAATAAAATTTGGTACATTTGGTATATTTATAAGAATTTGTACATATTGCATAGATATAATTATACACATTAAATTATACAGAGAATAATTATAAGCATTATACTAAATATATTACTATACTAAAACTAATAGATCTAAACTTCTTAGTCTCCTAATAGTGTTAGCAGAAGATAGGTCCTTTGCGAGTTCATTTGGATGGTTCTCCAATCTTGACTTGTATGAGTTTTATCAAATGTCTTAAATTTTTGAAATGAGTTCAGCCATTCAGCAGAAAACGTTTATAAAAGGTCTAGTTTTAACAAGTGTCAAAATTTCATTCTTTTCAAACTTCGATGAATTTTTAAAATTAAATGACTTCCCGTAGAATTTGAGTATTTTAGTATATTTTAGTATGTTCTTTGTTATACTTTTTTGCTAATTACTTAAAAAAATTGCTCGGTCTATCAATGATTAATGCTATACTTTCACTCGTCAAGAGGAGATTTACGCAACAATCAGCCGAGCCATTTCTTTAGAATTAGAAAATAAATACAAAGTTTTCATCAATGATTTCGCCAAAATTTTTGAGAATTTAAACACTTTTTGAAAGATAATATATGGGAATCGTGGTGATTAGTTTTTGGTTTTAATTTCTAATTCTGATTTTAATTTTAGGTGGTGTCTTTGCTAAATCTCAATTATTATTTATTAGTTCTATTAAGTGTTTATTGACATGTAGTTAGTCCAGTCATTATAGTAAGTTCACCTCGGAATTTGAGATACCCAGCTGTAAGTCTGTAAATATTGTATATTGACATCCTAAAAGTTGTCTCAAAACCTACATGTGGTAAGGTGTACGTACCATATGTAGGTTTAGAGACAACTCTTAGGGTGTTAATATACAAGTATTTACAGACTTACAGCTGGGTATCTCGAATTTCGAGATTATTACCTAATTTAAGCTTAAATGGCTAGACTAATTGTTAAGTTCATGCAACTTGCCTTAAGCTAAAATGCCACTTACACTTAGTAGTGGAGTTATTAACTTCCCGTAGGGTAAGTTGTAGTAATCGTCCAAAAATCGAAAATGAATTTTTTTGCATATTTTTACGTTTCAGAGGTTTCTGAACATTTTGGCATACCGCAGAAAAAATGGATGTGTGTGTATGTATGTATGGATACAATTTTTCGTTCACGTTTTCGGCCGCACGGATCACGCGATTTGAATAGTTCAAAAAACATTCGATTCCTATTGATAGGGAGATGTGCTGTTTAGTTTTTGGCAAAGGCAGGTCCATCAGTTTCGGAGATACGAAGCAAAGAGTGCAGAAAAGAGAAATCGAGTATTTGAGAGAACGGAACATCCAATTTGAATGATGTAGAAAACATTCAATTCGTAATGATGGGGAGAAGTAGTGATTAGTTTTTGGCAAAGGCAGAAGCAGTCTTTTCGAATATACAGAGCTAAATGTACAAAAAATGGCAGGTTTTGAGAGAACTCAGCATCCGATTTGAATGATTCAAAAATCTTTTTATTTGTGTTTAAAAAAATATTTTTTTTTTGTATATCGAAAATAATTCAGATTTTAATTTTTAATCTGGATAAAATTCTAAAGCTCACTTATATACTGTAAATTAATAATATTACCTTTGTAATTCAGTTCATATAAGTCTTATAAATATTAGACAATGCCACAGTATTTATAATAATCTATTTAAAAACATTTAATATACCTCGAACATTTTGTTAGGGTACGAGAAGTTGTAGCAATTTGCCTTAAGGCACGATGCCATACACCACTAGTTTCCATTTGCGTTTAACTAAAAATGAACTCGTTTTGCTTTTTGCAAATTTTAACCAAAACACTAATTTTGAGTCAAAATAGCTTTATAGATTTACAAAGTAAAAGTTAGTTGTTGCTATAGTTTTAAACTAATTCTAACTACAATATAGTATTTTGCTGAGACTGAAAATATATACATACTTGCACACAAATGTACACGCATTCATAAATGATTTGATTGAAAGTTGCAACTTTAATAGTAACTAGCTCAAGTATAACTAATCAACTTAAAATTAATAATATAACAATTTAAAATGTTTTGAACAAATCTTGTAAAATCGAATATCGTCGCGCAAAATATTCAAATTTGGCGCGCCTAGATTTTGACTGCAATCATTGCCCTCCAATGACCTTTCACACTTTTGTCAATTGTGGCAACTCCTAGATAAGGACAATAGAATATTAAAAATATTGCAAAATCAGTTATCGGGTAGCACTCGAGGTGTTCGGGTTGTCTTCGGTCTTGTCGGTCGCCGTCGGGATTTGTCGAGTGCCATTTTGTCCGAGTCGATGGCCGTGTGTGATTTTGTCAAAAACTATACGTAATAACATTTGTAAACAAAATGGTAAGTGAAGTATTATAATCGATAATTGTTATAAATATTCTGCAATCAGCGTGAAATTCCTTCTATTTAAAACATTAGAATGGCATTGATGTGCTTAATAAGTGATTTTTCATCCACCTTTTGTCATTGTATACTTTGTGATATTATCATAGGTTATTACAGAAAATAATAAAACTCTGGTTTAGTAACAAATAGTATTTTTATTCTTTCAAAAGTTCCATAACAAAAGTCTGCATGTACGCCTCGGAGGCGTGCAGATACCGTTCTAGGGTTAATATCTACTAAATGATCCATTATATTTATTATTTTGTATTTCTTACACCTGTCCTGAAATGGACAACATGTAAAACTATAGACTAACTAGTGGGGCGCATGGCATCGTGCCTTCAGGCAAATTGCTGGAACTTATCGTACCGAAAACTAAACTAGTGGGGCGCATGGCATCGTGCCTTAAGGCAAACTGCTGGTACTTCCCGTACCAAAAATTAGTATTTTTCTTAAAAAATAACATTTTTGAAAAAAATTTACTCTGAAAATATTAGAGTTTTGAGAAACTATAAATTTTTGACAAATACTTACTTTTTTTTGAAAAAAAGACTTTTTAAAGAAAAATTTATTTTGAAATATTTTGTAAATTCTGAACTTTTTTTCAAAGTAATCGTATTGCTTTAACTGCATAGAGACGAAATATCGAAGCGCGTAAGCGCCGCGTCGCCGTCTAGCGGATAAACATTGGTACGGAACCCATAGAAATGTAAACACAATTTATACTTATTGTTAAAAACTCTATAAAATATCTGATAATTTGATGTGCATATGTCTAATGATCATTTTTGATTACCAAATGTCATTTTTTTACTTTTTTTACTAGATCTCCGAAACCGCTAGACCTACCTTCATGAAAATTTGAACAATTTTCAGAAATCCTTCACAGAACGTTAGTCTTTCTCAAAAAAATTCTGCTTGCAGTTTTTTGTTGTTGTAGAATATTTTTCTAAATTAGCTTTTATATAATTTTTCTTGTCATATACTTGATAAAATTATATTTGTTTGATGAAGATTTTATTATATATGAACTCTTAAATTCAATAAAAACAATTTATAAATTGTCATGTCTTTTATATTTATTGGTCTACATAACTTTGTACAAATGGTGTTATTAACTTCCCGTAGGGTAAGTTATAGTAATCGCAAAAAAATCGAAAATGAAAATTTTTATATATCTTTACGTTTCAGAGGTTTCTGAACATTTTGGCATACCTTAGAAAAAATGGATGTATGTGTGTGTGTGTGTGTGTGTGTGTGTATGTATGTATGTATGTATGTATGTATTATGTATGTATGTATGTATGTATGTATGTATGTACGTGTGTGTATGTATGTGCGGATACAAATTTTCGTCGACGATTTCGGGAACACGGATCAACCGATTTGAATAATTCAAAAAACAATCGATTCGTATTGATAAGGAGACGTGCTGATAGTTTTTGGCAAAGGCAAGTCTAGCCGTTCCGAAGATACAGGGCAAAAAGTGCCAAAAACATTACCTCCGTTTTTAAGAGAACGGAGCGTCCGATTTGAATAATTCAAAAACATTTTACTTGTATTGACAAGATGAAGAATTAATCAAATTTCATGAAGGCAGGTCTAGCGGTTTCGGAGATCTAATGAAAAAAGTAAAAAAAAAATGCCATTCGGCGGTTAAAAATGATCATTAGACATAAGCACATCAAATTGTCAGATATTTTATAGAGATTTTAACAATAAGTATAATTTTTTTTTACATTTCTGTGGGTTCCGTACCAATGCTTATGCGTTAGACGGCGGCGCGGCACCTGCGAGCTTTGTAATTTTCGTCTCTATGCAGTTCAAGCAGTGCGATTGCTTTGAAAAAAAGTTCAGAATTTTCAAAATATATCAAAATGAAGAGAACATTTTTTTCAAAAAAATTTTTTGTTTTCAAAAAAAATTTTTTTCTCAAAAAAAATTTTTTTTTCGAATAAAAATTTTTTTTTTTTCAAAAAAAGTATTTTTTTGTCAAATTTATAGTTTCTCAAAAATCTATTTTTTTCGAAGTAAATTTTTTTTAAAAATGTTAATCTTTTTAAAAAAAATAATTTTTGGTACGGGAAGTTCCAGCAATTTGCCTTAAGGCACGATGCCCCAATTGCCTTAAGACAGAATTCCACTTACAGCTAGTTTGCACTATTTCTGATAATCTTATGACGCGTTTCGCATATAACGTGATGGCCAATTTCCATAGAACGCGTTATGAATTATACAGAATTGCGCGTTAAATTCAAGTTTCTTATATCACGGTTACCATAGAACGCGCTGCGAATTAGCCTGAATTGCACGTTAATTCGAGCTTCTTATAGCACGGTTTCCATATTACACGATTCACATTCACCGCATTTTAGCAAGGTTGACTGAATATCATCCAAGGTCAAGTGAATTAGTTCTGTATCTAAGTTCAAGTAAACTAGTTCTATATCTAAGTTCAAGTTGGTAAGGCTATTGGTTTCCATATAACGCGGTGCGAATGGTGTGATTTGTATTATTTCTGAGTTCTTTACAGCACGGGTCTCGTACTATTTCCATGAATGCGCAACGAATTAGTTTTGTTTATACGTTAAATCCAAGTTTCTTATAGCACGGTTTCCATATTACACGGTACTTACTCACTTTAGTAAGGTTTGACTGTATATGCAAGTCCAAGTTAACATTAGTTAAGCAATTTTATAAATTACCAGATGACATAACATTATTGGCATGACGTCATCGTCTTTTGTTGCTGAAATGGTATTTTTGGAACCAGTTCTGTCGGCATTGTTGCTGATGCGTTACTTTTATACACCAAGTAAACAAACACAAATATCAAACATGTCGAAATATTGAAGTTTTGTTGTCAACGTTTTCTCAAAAACGGCTGCACCTATTTCACAAATTTTTTTTTTTTTTTTTTTTTTTTTTTTTTTTTTTTTTTCTTTATTCATTAATAATAACAATCAGAGTCAGAATGACTCTATGAGTTACAGAGCTGATATATAAAAATAATATATAATAAATCAAAATAAAAAGTAAACAAAAAAATAATAATAATTACAACTCATAACATAATTAAAACTAAAGGTAAAATTATAATATAAACTAAATAATCCGTGAAACTGTTCCAATGAGCAGCTCAATATGTTATGTTAAGTCCAATGGAATTTTTCGCTTCAACCTTCTACTAGACGGAGTCATAAGTAGAGGTGCTATAAGTTGATTTGGATGGTTTTCAAGCTTGGAGTGATGGAATAAACTTCTGCTGCTAATTACATCCTTAATAAAAGGAACATTGAGGTCGTCGTGGATGATTTTATTGCTTACATACCAAGGTGCGTTGGTGATCTGCCTTAAGATTTTGGATTGCATCCGTTGCATTAAAACAATATTGGACATGCTGGCGCAACCCCAAAGCTCTATACCATATGTCCAGATGGGCTTTATTACAGATTTATAAATCAATAGCTTGTTGTCAAGCGATAGCATTGATTTGCGCCTCATTAGCCAATTCAGGTCTGCAATCTTCTGTTTGATTTGTTTTAATTTTTGCCATAATGTGGGTTTTCCATGTTAGTTTTCGATCTAAGTATATTCCCAGATATTTTACATTTTCAGCTGGTGGAATTTTCTGGCAATTAAAGTAAACTTCAGGACAGGTTAGTTTGTTTAAAGAAAATGTAATATGGCAAGATTTGCTCTCATTAATAACAATGCGCCATTTTTTCGTCCATCGCTCGACAGCATATAAATGTAACTGGAGCTTGATAGATGCAACCATTGGGTTGATATCTGAGGATTTCACAAATTTAAAAGCCTTTTGATTTTGATTTTGATTTTTATATTATTTAGACTCATGCGACGATTTGTTGATCCGTTTCCTTATAATTTACAAAAACTTTCAAAATATTCGTAATAAATCCTGAACCCATTATGAAAAGTCCAAAACTGTTTTTTTTTTTTTGACAATTTTAAAGAAACTTTCCATGGCTATTCGTAATATTTATAAATATTCTAAATTTACCATGTTCTTAATATTACTTTAACTTTACTAAACGGGGTTTAATTATAAAAAATCATCATAAGTTTCATGTTCACATTTTAAAAAGTTGGCAAATCGAATTTTCTGACAAAAATAAACATCTTCTTCAAAAATTTAGGATACTAAATGCATTTCAATACTTTCTTTGATGTAAACTATTTACAAATCATCGTATTAATTTTGCATTGCATTAAATCTTATGTTAGTGTTAGCGGTGCAGTGATAAGAGTACAGATTTGTAATAACAAAGTTTCGAGTTTAAATTTGAAATTCCTGATATCGAGCAATAAAAAATATCCATTCTACCTGAGAATAAAAATGAAAATATATTTTTAATTATAACAGAAATTAGCTCTTTCTGCATTGTTGCAAACAATATATCATCTCTATTGGATTGCCTTGGATATAAAATAAATTGGATGTAAATTGGATATAAAATAAATCAAGATATGACAATTCTTGGGTTGCCTTCTAATAAAAATTGATAGGACTCCTAGTTCTGATTTTTATAATTCTTTTTAATATATGTTCAGATATCAATTTACCATGTTGCATCTAATTTTGATCCAGAATTGTTCCAAAAATACCAAAGCAGTTACCGAATTCGTGATGTCGATTATATTCAATGGTCGAGTATCTTCAAATAAATTTAGCAGAGAATTGACGTGTTTTTATATTGTTTGCTTGTCTTATAAATAGAATATTCAGATTAGCGAGCAATTCAATTTCACCCGAAGGATATATAGACGGAGACTTGGTCATCCACTTACTAATAAACATAAAAATTGCTAACGGTTTACATTAAAGAAAATAATAATAATGTCTTTTTTAGAATTTCTGCTCCAACCAAGTAACAAAAATTCAAAATTACATATGTACTGTTATAATATGGAAAGATAGTTAAATTCAAAATGTATTCATATCAAAAAATGGAAAAGGCAGTCAAGTAAGATTCCAACTAAAATTTTCAAAACTTAAGAAATTAAGCTAACTTCTTTAGATGTTTTCTTACACAAATGTTTACAAGTTGCAACAATTTTTTTGTATTTTTTTTCAAATTTCATTAAAGTCTTCTGGATAAATTATTGATTTATTGGATTACATATTGATTATTACTAAATATATACTTTGATAACTAATTCACTCTATGTAAATTTGACATAGTTTGACGTATTTGACATAGTTTAACAAATATATTGAAAATTTCTTAAGCTAAGTTTTAAATACCATGGGTATCAATTTACAATCAACGAGTTGTAATTTACACTAATTTTCCACTAGCCGTCGGTCTATTTCAATGTATATGTTAAGTCGAGATTTTTATGAAGTCTGGTGTTACCTCTTGAGGTGAGATAAGGAAAGCTTAAATAGTTTTAATTAATTATTTCAAACGGATATCCAAGGCGATTTTTGCTGCTCCAATTTATCCAAGATAACCTTTACTAGCTGGATCATCATCTGAGTTGATAAAATGTAGTCTTAATTTATATTTGCATGTTGCTTCTACTCAATACAGTCCTTTAGAGATATCTAGGCATTGGTTAACCCAGTTTTAATTTCTTTATTACAATAAATTACTTTATTTTTACATCCCACCTCAAAAGAACGACAAAGAGTTAATAAGACTCTTAACCCTTTCCACTCGGATGCCGCCGGAATTCTATATAAAATTGGCGTGCGTCAAGCTTTTTCTCTTATTTTGTGTTGTTAACTCGTGGGTGAAGTTTGAGCAACTAGACCTGAATCAGAGGTCACGGGTTCGATCTTGCACGAGGAGCCTGATGTCAAGCAGTAGTGATATTGAATTCCATTTGGTAATACAGATAGCAACATGCTTCCAAGTAAAAATAGCCCTCACATGGCATTGTTACACCAATAAAATATTTGTCCTATTACAAAACTGTAATAGTAAAATTCAAAATAAATATAGTATTCAGTCAAATTAGCCCAACAAGCTTATAGGAATCTTTAGTTTTGATTTATGTTCAGAACAATAAAAGTGGTTTGTTATATTATATATGTAATAATGGTTTTCCCAAATTCTTTGTATATCTTGCTTCAAATTATCGTATAGTAAAAATTTGGAAATATGAATTGAAATGTATCATTTAATCCTCATGTAGGAATCTTTTCCGACAATATAACATTCTCACTGTTCCCTGTATATTTTTGCTAATCACGTTGTCATTCATAAAGAATAATCCTGAACGCTTCAACCTATCCTCCATGTTAAATTCCTATTATAAAACAAGAAATTTGACTATAAAAGGACCAACTTTTAAACTTGAAACATCTTTTAATACCATAGACGGAAGAGGAGTACAGCTTTTTAATCTACTCCCACTACATATTAGGAAACTGAATGATCGTCAATTTCATAATACTATTGTTAAACTTTTAAAAGCTCAAAGTTTCTACGATACTTCTGAGTTTGCCAATTTCGATATCAAACATTATTTTGATAATGAAATGCCTACTGTTACTAATTAATACTTTTTTTTTGCAACAGTTACAATTTTTTTTCCCTTTTCAATACCTTTTCTAATTTTTATTCTAAATTTTTACCATTTTCCTACTTTAAGTATTTATCATTACAATTATTTTCATATTGTATATTCTTTTTGATACTGCTCTTAATTTTTATTTTCCAGATATGAGACTCAAATAAAAATTGCATAACGGATATTTCAAGGATTTTTTTACCATAAGAAGACTCTCAAGATCTACAACAATTAAACTATTTGAATTTTATTACATTTTTTTTTCTTCAAGTTATTGTATTAGATATTACTAATGTTAGGCGTAATATTGTTTAATAGTTGTATTTTACTATACTTAATTCAATTAGGATAATTTATTTTCTGTAATTATTAAATTTATTCCTGTATCCGTGAATATAAATTATAAATTAAATTATAAATTATAAAATTATAAATTATAATACGTTTTTCTGATTAGTCTTACTTGGGGCAATGTGTTACAGTGTAAAATGAATCCCAATTAACATTTTGGTATCTATTTATTTAAGAAAATAGTTTGTTCGTATGAAACAGACAAAATAGAAATAAATAACAAATTGAAAATATTGACAATAAATTACTTTTTCCTCTGGAACTAGATAAGGCGACTGTAACGTTGGAAGGCAATAACTTCGTGCCACCACCTGTAAAAGTTGCAACAATAAAAACCATACGTCAGGCAGATTTATATACAACCCCAAAGTTGTTGTTACATGTTTTTTCACTATTTTGATATTATACAACGTTCATTGAGCTCTAACTTATCTTATTATAGGTAAATTTTAAAGAGCATTGGACTTGGAAAAAAGGATACTTTGAAAACATTTGAGATCGTGAAGAGAATTTAGGAATGTTTAAAATAGTTGGTTGAAAACTGAAGAACAATCTATAACATTGTTACAAAGTTTATACAAAAGTAAAATACTGTCAATAGAACGAGTTGCAAGGAATGCGAATAAATGTTAAATTTATTCAGTAGCAGATTGTTCAGGATAAGTTTCAGAAAAGTTCAGATAATTTTCTGTGCTCTCAAAAATATAGATTTCTAAAATTTTGAGGTTTCTTCTTTGATATTCTGCACTTGCATTAAATTATTGGAAATGTTGTGCAATTTATTCTTGTTTTTTTACCACGTTTTGCAATTTACTCTTGGTCTTTTTGAACCACCAAAATCGATCATTTACCATTGTCTACAGCTGGAGCATCATTAGACCTGACAATCTTCTCAACAATCTTCTGCGTACTTCTCTCCATAGAATCCTCCACACCATTATTACCATCAGTTTTTACCAAAAAATACATTTTAAATACAAGACAATTCTACTAGTAAAAACACAAATTTTTGCCATTTTATAAAACATAGTTTACTTGCTACATTCTTCACCGAAGCACCCAATTAAATTACTTCTTGGTGACTTATGATCCGATTCTGCTGTAAAATAGACCTATGTTGTGGCAAGGCTATGTTACGGTCTAGTGTTCATACAAAATGCTACTCGATACTGTCAAAATGCCTTGTATTTGCTGTACGATCAGGCGTTATGCACATGAAATGCAACTTCACTCATATGTTATCAATCTATATCTTAAAGATACAGTTATGATAAGTTTGTTTTTACATTTGTGTGTTTTCTAGGTTTGATTTTTTTATTTAAAACGCCTGACTGCACAGCAACCACATAGGATTTTGACATATTTTAGTACCACTTTATATGAAAACTGATACATAACACAGCCTTGCCATAACATTGGTCTATTTTACAGCTGAATTGACTCTTGAGCTTTTGACACATTTTACAAAATGTATACTTGCAAAATTTTAAGAAGTCTTAAGCAACAGGGCCAAATTTTGAGGGAAATGAAATTTTTAAAATAGTTCAGAAAAATATGAATTATACATTTCGTTTTAGAAAATTGGAACTTTTGACATCAACCAAATTTATACTATTAACATTTTTGGTGCATCATAGCACCAATTTCATACACTTCTAGTTTATTTTAATCAAAAGTATATCATGGAACACATGTGTAACCATATATTCTATTTCCTCCTTATAGTTTCTAGTACCACTTTATATGAAAACTATCACATAACAATAGTCTTGCCATAACTTTGATCTATTTTATATATAGAAGTTTTTGCAACTATTATTATATTTGTATTACTATATTAGTTTGTAATTATTATTATATAGAAGGACAAAACTGGTATGTTCACCGTGTGTAGGAATATCTGAGAATCATTACCTTATTTTCGAATAAATCCTCGTCAATATGTTAATGCTCATAAAACGAACAATGTATCATGATCTCGATTTAATCCTGTAATTCTCTCTAAGTGCTGACTCGAATTAAATGTATAGATTATTTGACAGACGTATAATGTAATGCAGGCGTTTCCAACCTTTTTCTAACAGACCAAAAAAATTTCTTCTGCTAATTGGTAACATTAATTTTACTAAAGAAGTAATTGCATAAAAAGTTACTTTGTGTGAGTATTAACTATAATTTATTATTCTGTAGTGTAATTGATTGGAGTCCATTTTGTAGGAAAAAGGAAGTTGGTTCAATCTTCGTCTTCAAAAGTATTGAAGGAACTAAAAAGTTTTATTATAAGACCTTCAAAAACTTTGTCTGGTGTTGACTGGGGTCTATAATCTAGCGAAAAGGTTGTAGAATTAATCTTCGCCTAATAGCTATGTCCATCTAAACTAAAGTATTTCAGAAACTAGAAAGTTTTTGCGTTGAACCACTTGCAAGTTTATGTCTGGTATTGTATCAATCAGATTTAAGATTTATTCAATACAAATCAAACAGGTTGCATTTCTTATAAATCATATAGGTAAAAATTTAGAACGTCGAAATTAAGTGGCATAAATAACGTAGGACTAAAATATACTTTATCCTTGTTTTTGAACATTAATTAAAACCAAAGTCTTAGAAGTTCCTTTAGGTATTGCTAAACTGCGTGTTTTTACTTTTAAGAAGACAATCCATAGGTTGCCTTGTCTATTTAATCTATCAAATCATTTTAACTATTTAATATTAGAAATTAACTCAAGATCGTTTTTAATACTGATGATATATTTTAACTTTGTGCAGCAATTTCATAAAGGGTTGTTTCCTCTTGGAAACAAATGCAATCTATATTCTGAAGTTAATGTATATCACCAACTGCTTGATATCAGGTTGTTTGTGATGTAGGATTAAAGCATAGCACTCACCAGAGTGCTAATAAAAAGTTAAATTATCAATAAATTTTTTTAGTAAAGCTATTCCTGACCTTTCTCATTCTAAAGAAAAGATTGTTTTCGACAGAAACCTGACTTGCTAATTTTATGTTTATTCGACGTTACAAGTCATTCTGTATCGAATGAGACCTAAGTTTAATGAAGTATGTAGAATATTTTTTTACATTTTGTCAATGTTATCTCAAAAGCCATTGCACCGATTTAAAAAAAAAAACAAAATTTAGAAGCCATTTGATGCAATTTGATAAAGACTAGTGTTAATATTTTTAAGCCTAGTAGATTTTTTAGAATTAACAGAGAAGAGTGTAATTTGATCAGGCTATTTGTAATTACTTGTTGAAAAAAAAATTTTTTTTACGATTTTGATGATACTTTTTGAGGCACCAAAGTTCATGGTTTTAACGAGCATCCTAAAATACAATGGGTTTATAAAAAGTGGTTTGGTTGTAAAAAATTATTAAAATTTAGAATCATAGGCTCTGCAAAAGTTTCAAAATTCTTTAGGTACAATTTTAAAAATTGCTAAATCTCAATTTATATTATTTTGATTATTTACACATCAGATTACAAGAAAGTTATAACTTGATCGCATAAAAAATTGGAAATGAAAATTTTTATGTATATTTACGTTTCAAAAGTTTCTGAACATTTTGGCATACTATAGAAAAAATGTATATATCTGTGTACGTTTGAAAACAATTTTTTGTCGACGATTTCGAGAGAACGGATCAACTGATTTGAATAATTCAAAAACATTCGATTTGTATTGATGAAAAAACAAACTCATTAGTTTTTGGCAAAGGCAGGTCCAGCAATTTTGAAAATAGGGTGTGAAAAGTGTCAAAAATGGCAATTCAATTTTTGAGAGAACGGAGCGTCCGATTTGAATAATTGAAAGAACATTTCACTTATATTGCCAAAATGAAGATTAAGTTTTTGGGAGGGGCAGGTCTAGCAGTTTCGGAGATCAAGTAAAAAAAATTAAAAAATGCCATCTGGCGGTCAAAAATGATCATTAGACATAAGCACATGAAATTATCAGATATTTTATAGATACTTTAATAATAACAAATTTTGTTTACATTTCCATGGGTTTCGTACCAATGTTCATCAGTAAGACTGCAACGCTTATGCGATTTGAAATTTTGTCTCCAAAACAGCAACGCCTCGCAATTACTTTGAAAAAAGTTCAGAATTAAAAAAAAATCTAAATATAAAAAAAATTATTTACTCAAAATTGTCAAATTATTTCAAAAATTTCAAAATCCTCAAAAATCTAATTTGTTCAAATTTTTCAAAAAAAGTTAAAAATTTCTAAAAAAGAATAATTTCCGGTACGGAAAGTTTCAGCAATTTGCATTAAGGCGCGATGCTATGCACCACTAGTAAGATCTACAATTTTCAAGTAAAAACGTATATCACTACCACTTGATATCTGGTTCTTCATAATGCAGAAATAAAGCCCCTAAGGCACTTACCAAAACGCTACCATACCTCCCCTCTTCCCACCCCACAAAAAGCAAAAATATGAGTTATAAATTGTGGTAAACTTCCCTCAGCGTACTCTTACAATACTTTACGACCCTCATTTTGGACACCCTTGGTACAACGTGATGCACAAACCATATCGTGTGTTATGTATATTTGTGTGTAAGTCACTTTTGCACGAAGACGAATATCGGCGCCTGTCACGCCAGCCGAGCAATAATGTAGTAACCTACTACCACCTACTACCACCTACTACTACCTATGTTTGTATGTACAAGGCGATTAACTTATTTCAGGTTTATATTCAGTCGGTTGGCTTAGAGGGCTGAGGCTGAGGTAGAGGTAGAGGTTGAGGTTTTCTGTCTAATCAAATAGTTGACTTACTTAGATTCTAGGTCGATAGGGCACAGGAATTAGGTTTCAATGTCAAACATGTGATTGTGTACTTGATTCGATTTAGAAAATGACAACGATTTTGTCAGTTGATAATTTTAAGCTGACGTCGGTTGATGAGTTAGATAACTATTTGCTAAAAAATATATTGTAATTTGATGATTATTGCTACAATTATCTAGATTGATTATATTCTATTACATGTTTTATGATATTAAATTTAAACTCAGGTATATATTTTGATAAATATAATTGCTATCAAAAGTATGGTAGTATATTACCATACAAAAAGTTACTCCGTATTTAAAAAAAGAGTGCGCGTAAGGATCACACGCGATTAAAGTAAAACTTATTTGCTACTGTACAAGATGGCATTTAAGTAAATACATCATAAAACAATTTTGAATAATGTGTATTAGTAATATGGTAACACTCGTGATGCACACATTTATTAGTGTCAACCATTATAAACATTTATATAATGATAAATTATGAATTATATATTTATAATTGCATTAAAAATATGTATAATATTTAAAAGCAATAATGTAATTTGAGGCTCACTTCAAATATGACATGATCGGTTTGTCATTGTAATTAGCATTTAGAAATTAACTTTTATCAGAGAAATGAAGTAATTGCTGATTATAAAGTTTTATAATATTTGTTTACTCCTTTATATTGTCAATTTACCAGAAATTTCTGCACATAAATATTCAAAAATAAATTCATATATTTGAAATGTATCAAAATTCTACTATACTGAAAATTTGAGATGCTTTCAACAAAAAATGCAACTATCATTACAGCAATGTACATTTCTTTAATAATGTGACAATTTCCATGATTTTATTTTATGTATATTAATTTATATTGTTGCTTGATTTTTTTTATTAATTTTAATTAAATTTGTTTCTTTTTGCAGAAAACTGATAGAACTAATCATCAAGGTACAATGTGAGCAACATAATACAAAAAGTTAAGAGCATCTCAGGAATCGATCATATTTTCATTTTGAGTGATCCAAAAAATTATCTGGACAGTTGATGCACTTCCACTGAAATCAAAATTATGTGAAAATATCAACAATAGTGATAGTAATAAACAATAGTGAAGTATCTACCAGAAAATTGATGGATTCAGTCCTATACCAGTTTATCTATCAAATAACTAGATATGCTATTTACTTGAGACATTTATATGGCAACTTGTGTAGTAGCAACACAAATACAACAGAAAGTGAACAATGAAGTGTAATTTTTTGCTAAACTTTAAAATGGGAAAATCTGGTTGCCATCTGAAAAATGTGTGTAGACATTTTTCCGTTTTTCGTCCGATTTTTTTGTATTTTTAGTGCGCTATTTTTAGTGATCGTTTATTAATTGTTTGGTGTTTGTTTAGTGATGATTTAGTGTTTTTAGTGCTTTATGGCCTCTTTAGAGTTCATTTAGTGATGTGCAGTGAATAGTGATTTAGTCGCAGTGTTCCTGGTTTAGGATGATGCTGATAAGCTCTCTTCTGGAAATCGAGAGGTAACTTAAAGATTTTTAAAACTTTAGTACTCCAAAATTTTTGTAGTTCACGAAGTGATTGTGCTTTTTCCTGAAAAATTACTCCTGTATTAACAAAAACACTTCAGCAATAGTTTTAAGTAGTCATAGTATTATTATATCAATACAAAATTGTTTCAATCAAGCTTTAAAATATGATGTCTCAACATTTGAATTGCCAGAAAAACATGTTTTAAACCAGTCCTTGATGGCAGGCTAATAAACGCATTTTTTTAACATATATTGGTTTTCTAGATGCAACATTTTGCATTTTTTATGAATAAAACCTATAGACCGATTCTGATGCATAACAGATCAATGTTATGGCAAGGCTATGTTATGAACAACTTTCCATACTATTTTGTTCTCAATAATGATAAAAACCATGTGGTTGCTGTACAGCCAGACGTGTTTCTCAGGGTATCAGATAAAAAACCTAACCTAAATAACGCACAAATGTCAAGAAACGATCTTATATAACAGGGTCTTTCTGACCCAACTTTATAACATACGAGTGACGTTGCAGTTTATGTGTAAAACGCCTGAGTGCACAGCAAATACATGACATTTTGACAGTAGTCAGTATGATTCAGTAGCATAATGCATGGAAGTTGGAGTAACATGGCCTTGCCATAACATTGGTCTGTTATGCAGCAAAATGGGCCCATTCGACTTACAATAATAACATTAAATCCGAGAAAAAATCCATTACTTCCTGAACATTTTAATATTTGATATCAAATGTAACAATTTTTTTTCTTTTTCCAGACAACAAATTGGTAATCGAGATGTTCCAGAAGAATTGGTGATTTTAACCAAAGGTCAGGGAATTTTCATTTTTAAGCATGCTCTTGTTGGTATGATCACATTATCGAATTGATTTCACAAAAATTAACTAAACAACACCAATATTGCACTTTTCTAGATGTCGTTACTCAATTTAAACCATTAATTATAAAACCATGAAATTTTTTGTGAAATCAATTAAGCGGCAATCGGTCAGGGAACTATTTTATTTCTAGTTAGTATGGACAAAATTGTGATCATACCATCCATTACCTTAATCATTGCATTTCTTCCAGGAGTGTTAAAATAAATAAAAAAATAGATATTTTGAATTAAAAGTGTGTGTTCAGTAAAAATCGCGTAAATAAATTAATTTTTTTTAAAACAAAGTGTTTCTTAAATAATTTTTCCATAATTTCGCGTAAATCAAAGTGAAATCGCGTCCAAGTGCTACTTTGCAAAGAAATGTTTGCAGCTGAAATGTCTGAGGTAAGAATCACATTTTAATAAAAAAAAAAAATTATTATAAATATGTCCATGAAATTATTTGTTTTTATATTCATCCATCCACCTAGTCTTGGTTTTCGATCTATTTTAATCTCATAATTATTCTTTATAATCTTACCAGTTTTAATTAACCTGAAACAATTTGATCTTTGCATTTATGCAAATCTTTTGCGTGAAAATATTTTTTTAATTTTCGGATTCTTTTGCCAGGTTAACAAAGAATGTTTTAGGTAATCTGTATTCATTTTTGGCATGTATTTTTTATTTTGCATTTCAATTAATTTATTATCCGATTATACAAGAGTTAAAGTAAAATTAGTGTTTGTTGAAATCGGGAATGAAACAAAGTTGTAGTCAACATTTTTAGGTAAAATGTAGGTTAGATTTTTTTAGTTAAATTTGTCAACCATTTCTTATCTATGTAAAAAAAATTACAATTGGTGAATAGCAAATGACTCCAATAGACATTTCATTCATATTTTATATACAAAATACCAAAATTTAATTTAGACATCGTTAATAAAAGGTAAACCACTGAGTTTTTCTTTCAAAAGTCTGTTATTTATCAAATTAATTACTCAATGTCTTTCTATATAGACAGATGGAAATTTACAAGAGAATAAAAAAAATACATATTTTCTACAAATGTAATCCGCAAATAAAATTAATCAACAATGATGATGAACGATAATTGAACCATTAAAGATTTACATACAAAAATATTCTAATAGCTTCATATAAAAATACCTCCTTTAGCTATAATACAAAAGAAAACTCAAATTATTATATTAATTTAAAAAAAATTGAACTTAGTAGAATTCTTGCACAAATTCTTAAATTTGACACGATTTTAAACATTGCTAAATCCTAATTCTCATTGTTTCTCGTGATGTTCGTCGCAATACTCCTCTGCCACGGCTTGACCGATTCTTATGAAATTTTTTAATCACTTTCAGTGTGACTGAGATTCAGAAACATCTATTTTTCATACCCTTAGGTGGTAAGGGTTGACCACCTCTCAGATGTTTTTTAATTTTTTGGACCAATTTTTATTAGTTTATTTTTTTATTATTCGTAATTAATAATACATACATCCCTAAATTTTTTTTCTTCCTACCATAAACTGCCATTCCGCAAAATTTATTTTAGTAATATAATAATTTTTCATCTTGTTTTCAGTCTATAAATGTTTTTCAGTGAATTTTCATATACTCATATGGAGTTAAACTTTAACTTACTTTAACTTAAAGTAACATTCCGTAAGGCAAAATGAAACTAACTCCTAGTTTTTATAAAAAACACAAAAAACTTCTCAATCGGCACTTATATTAGCTACTACACCCAACTAGTTGTGCATGGCACTGTGCTTTAAGGCTAATTGCTGGAAATTCCCGTACCGAAACTTTAAAAAACTTATTTTTGCATTTTTTGAAATTTTTGAAAAAACTAGACAATTTTGGAGAAATTGACTCTTTTGTGGAAAATTTGACTTTTTGTTGGAAAATTTGAATTTTTTTACATTCAGTAGGTATCGAATGTTTTTTTGAATTACTCAAATCGGTTGATCCGTGTCAAAATCATCAACAAAAAAATTCTATCCGCACATACATACATACACGCACGCACACACACACACACACACACACACTCATACTCACATTCATTATTCCAAAATGTGCATGAACCTTTAAAACGTAGAACAATTAGAATAATTCTCGATTTTTTTGCGATTACTATAACTTACCCTGCGTAAAATTAATAATGTAAGCAATTTTTTATTAAATATAGTTTCATAGTCGATTTATATTATCGATCGCTGAATTTATAATGCTACAAAACCCTCAGTGGACATATTTTTCCTACACCACACTTAATAAACGAGGCCATATATCATCATTGAAAATAAATATTACATGAGCATTTAATGGCTCACATGCCAAGGGCTAAATTTATGGAACCAATTTGCTGGAGCTCATGTTTCTGCATATTTAAACATTTTTGCAGATACTAGAATTGTCGATATTTTATATAAATTTGATCAATAACATTGAGGAGGTATCAATGGTAAATGAACTCTGAGATAATTAGGTTATTTGGTCTCTTTGAAATAAAATTTTTACATCACATACTTCTAAAGTATGATGAACGACATATTGCAGAAATGCCTCAAAAGGCATTTTTCACAAACTGATAATAAATATTACTGGTGTCTACTATCCAGTTTTACGTAATAAGGAATTAGAACTCTAACCCTTGGGTTTGCAAGTCCAATGCTCTTACCATTGCACCACAAATGCTCCTCTTCAATTTCTGGCAATTTGGTAATTTTATTACAAGGTATAGCTGAGTCAAATTAAGTAGAATATTTTTATGTAACTAAATATATTTAACTAAAATTTTCTTTTCTCATTTGTTTTCTGATATACCGTAACTAAATTCTTGAAAAACAATTTCTTTTGAATAACCTTAACCCTAAAAAATTAAAATTTTCCTCTAACCTTTAACACAAAGCACCAGGAAAGCCACGATAATGCTGGTGAAAAACGGCCTGATACTAGATTTCATGGCTGTGACTGCTCGCACTGCACGTGCCGATTTCATAATGAAATCAATGAATTTATGAAGTCGATTCAGAAAGTTCATCGTGGCTGCAAATACATTTTTTAACCATTTTATGACATAGAATATGTAACACCGTCCTCAGCACCTGGAACAAAGTACAAGATTGGGTTAGTTTTTATATGAAAAAAAAAGTTGAAAGAAATGTGTAATACGAGACAAACAGGACTGTTGAATCGTTTAGATTATATATATATATATATATATATATATATATATATATATAATTTGCCAAATATTTCCATTCACGATACGTTTGTCTCCAATTTCGGCGTTCCTCAAGGTTTGCATTTGAGCCTCTTTCATTTTGATAAATTTAGATAGACAAACGTTTCCAAATTATTTAACTATACTGCATATATATTAATAATAAATTATTAGATTTTTCTGGAGTTCTTACTTAAGTTTTTTTTAATAAAATCTGCGCACATTATAATTAAGAAAAAAATATAAACAGTATTAGTATATACAGTACAGTATTAGTATATCACAATTTTTTCAAAAAAATTATTCAAATTTAATATTTTATAAAATGCATATAATCTTGTATAGTTAAATATCTGTAGGTATTGTTTATTTACTTTACTAAATCAGGAGTTCCTCAAGGTTCATATGTAAGCCCCACACTTTAATTAATATGTGCACAAGATTTAAAAGTGGCTTTGATCAAATGTATCTGTTGAATTTGTTGTATTTCTTTAAATTCATACTTACTAACATTTTTTTAATTACTTAATGAAGTTATTTACAAAAGTTTCAGTATTTTAATCGAAATTGTAGAATTATTTTAGCATATTAGATTTGCCTCCTAATCTATTTCCTAATTTATTTTTTTGTTTTGTTAATTATTTATAGTTGAAAATAATCGTATTTTGATTATTTGTATCAATGTTCTATATTTAAAGAAAATTGAGATCTTTAAAATTCTTACGCAAACCTGATTTTTAAATTTTTAGAAACAATATCTTTAACAATTTGGATTGAGTTATGTTTTATTAAAACTTGATCAAATAAATTATCTTTCAGTAGCGATTTTATTGCATTTGGTATCAGCAATTAACTTTTCAAGTTCCGAACCTAATAACAAATAAAAAAGTACGATGGCTGATATAAACTGTAACTGATATTTTTCCATAATATTCGGTGACCTTCTCTCTGATCAAGATTTTGGCTCCAACTCTTCTTTCATTTTATATACGCCTGTATTTTTAAGAACCCGTCAAACTTTTGTACAACTATTTTAATCTAAAAATCTACTATCCTTCCAAAACAAATGGATTTTGCAAGCTGTATACAACATAGTAAGAAAACGAAAACAAGTCAGTAACTCAATATGTTCAATAATTTATGGAAAATGTCGAGATTTATTTGATGCGATTCTATTCGTGGCAAAGACATGAAAAATTGATAAGGGGTAATTTTAGATGTTATTTTTGGGTGATGTAAATCCATTGGGCTTTTTGTCGTCCGGATAATATATATATATATATATATATATATATATATATATAACAGTCACATATTAATTAGAATTATTACATTTATTAAAAATTTTGTCCAAACCTTTCGATATGCAATTTGATTTCATCGTCTGTCTATGAAAATTGTAACAGTATTCATTACATACTTGTTTAACACCAAAACATTTTTACTATCAATGTGTTGAATTATGGTTTTTAATATGAATTAATAAATAAAGGGTATTTTAAAATGTGAGCTAAATAAGGACTACGTACATGATTTTTTTATGCTACTTAATATTTCACAAAATTATTGAAGTAAAACTTCTTTAGTCGTGACTGGGTTCTAAATCCGTACAAATGCAACGGAAGTGCGTTACTGCGTGCGCCAATGATTCGTCATTTGCTCTCGATGATATCATTTCTATACGGGTCGATTGTGGTTAGTCTTCGTGTATGTGAATAGAGATCTGTCGTTGTATGCGTACCGGCATCAACTTTGAAGTTATTAAAATGGAAAATATTTCTTAGGCAAAACAGGTATTACAGCTGTTCAAAGAATGAGATTATATCGTCAGCTAAAAAGTAAAAAAGATACAAGCAGTCAATGAATGTATGTTAATTTTTATTACATGAAGTTCTTCAAACACAATTGTTACATGAGTGAAGTTGCAAAAACAATATTTGTTTAGGTGTTGTTTAATATAATCTACTGTGTGAACAAATATTATGGAATTTATTGATCAGCAATTACTTGATTCCTCTGATGAAGGTTCATTTCTAAATGCTAATTACAATGACAAACCGATCATGTCATATTTGAAGTATGACTTTAATTAAATATTATACATATTTTTAATGTTATTATAATTATATAATTTATAATTTATTATTATATAAATGTGTATAATGGTTGACACTAATAAATGTGTGCATCACGAGTGTTACCATATTTCTAATAAACTCAAAATTGTTATATGATGTAATTATTTTTGGTTAAATGCCATTTTGTACAGTAGCAAATAAGTTTTACTTCAATCGCGTGCAAACCTTGCGCGCACACCTATTTTTATTAACTTTCCTTAAAAAAGAATCGACTTTTTTTCATAAAATTTAACATGGAGATAAAGTTCATTGCACGAAAATTGGTTGAGTTATATAAATTACTTGAAATTTAGGTTGATAAGCTACAATTTTAGGACATGCTAGTCTATGTACTATAATTAATGCAATTACAGGTAATTTAAATGTGGTTGGAAGAAACAATTTAAAACCTTAATTCAAATAGAAAACTTTTTTTTTTCAAAACAAAACAATTAAAATTTTTAACTAGTATAAATATCTCAATTTTTATTTATTATGTCAATTATTACTCATTGAGTGGCAAAATACCACTCTCAACTAGTTACGTAGGTCGTGAAACTGTAAGATAAAAATAACTTTAAAAATACAAAATCTTTATCTTAATTTAACACGAATTTCTTTTGCAATCTTGCCCTGGATGATCCTCGAGGCGGTTTTTGTAACTGTTAGACTGTGTTCGCGTTTTAAAACTACTGAAAGTACACCTTTCTGGTTCGAGTTAAAGTTAATTATAATATATATTAAAGTTTGATTTTATATTTGATATATGCACGGAGGCGGCCTGAAAACTTTTCCTCAATTTTCAATTTATCATTGCACCATCAGGTATTCATTTAATATTTATTCACCGTTCGAGTACTTGTAGCAAATTGACTTAAGACACAGTGCACCATACGCTACTAGTAGTTTATAATTATTGTCTAGTTTAATTTGATTGCATTTAGTCGTCGAACGACAAAGGGAGTGCACCTCCGCCTGTATGCCTGTCCGCCCGTCCGCCCGTCCGCCCGTCCGCCAATATTGGATTTCTCGCCGACTGATTCGATTTGTCGTGCGACTCCCCTCAAGTATTTTTCGTTCCTCAAATGCAATTGTTTTCTTAAGAGACAAACGAACGAACGGACGGAACGACAAATCGCGTTAAATTCATTCGCCACGGTACATTTATTTATTGTATTCCAGTAGGCTATAGATATATTGGGTGAATTTGACTTTATAGGTGAAGATACAGAGAATAGTACAGAAATTTAACTTAAAAATTTAAAAATTTAATTTTAAATTTTCATTGGGTAAGAAGGCGTCCATTAATTACGTGAACCTTAAAGGAGGAGGGGGGGTAAGGAAAAATCACAAAATATTACGATTTATCACGTGTTTATTCTTTTACTTCAATTTGAAAAAAAAACATGATTTGTCAAAAAAAATTCAAAAATTTTACGTTTTTTCCTAGGTACTAAACATACGCGTAATATTTGATGAGAGAAGGGAGTAGATGTTTCATTTAACACCACGTGTCACCAAGAGGGAGGAGGATTCAAAAATCCTTGAAAATTGCTCATATGATTCATGAACGCTCTATGAGTTATAGCAATAGCACAAAATTATTAAATTATTGTATATTTTATTGTTGGGGCCAGCGGTGACGTAATCAGTTCAGACGTTAGTTAGCTAGCTTATCAAACTAGACCCAAGTTTGCTGGTTCGATTCCAGCTTCGGCCAAGTCCCACATCAGGCAGCTTTGATGTCGAATTTCCACTTGAGGTTATAGATCTCAAATATATCCTCTATATATAATCATAAATGTCAACAAAATTCTTGGCGAACAGTTAATTTGCTACAACTTGATTGGAAAACTACTGGGTTGCCATCCATTCAAAAATGTTGCCGTTTATTGTTCAAAACAATTACTGAATGCAAAATAAGTACATTACCCTTTCAACTCGAATGCCGTCAAAATTCATATAAATCTCGGAATTTGCGAATGGAAAGGGTTAAAAGTTGTTAGAAATTTTAGGCATACTTAAAAAAAAGTAGTTTGACTGTACGAAATGTGTTTGTGTATCAATGTGTGTGGGATAACACATAATGCTAATTTAGATTTCCATATTTTAGATTTTAAATTATAACACACCGATGATGAGACAAACCTAGTCTCGAAACGTTTGTAAATTTATTATTTAATAAATTAGTGCAAAAAAGATTTTCTATATTTCTAAATTAAGATAAATATATATATATATATATATATATATATATATATATGTAATTTGAAGCTCTCAATAATTACACGTGCTTTGCAAACAGTTAGCCTCGTTAGGTCCTTTGATGCAATAATTTTGCAATGTAATATGTAGGTAGTTTAATAACATTTAGTTGTGTAATTTGTACTTATTACACGTGATACTTTGTCACAGAATATTCTATTGTATGTATGATCACGCATTTCCATGAAAATTTATTCTAAATTCCATGTGTTTTGGCCGTAGTCCTAGACTTCATCCATCGAAACTAAAATTAACTTTGAACGTAATTTTATTTTTAACATTAATCTTTAGTATGTTCACTATTTATTCACAATTGTCATTATATATTTGATTTGTAGATTCAAATTTTCCAATTTATAGATGCACTAATAATCACACACGATCATACGTTGAAATGCATGGAATAATCAAAGCTCTCAAAATATTTTTTCATTTGATGTAATACCCATGAAGATTTCACATACATACAGAATATCCGATCCCTTCCTGATGTAATATATCATCCAAATATAAGATTCTGTATCTGTTCTAAACTTTATTAAAAATCTACCCCTGTTTCTCCCAAAAATACATTTCATCAAAAAAGATGACCATCAATCATTTTTCTCTTCATTTCAGCATCGCTCTCGTCAATTCTTTTGTACATGTAGAATTTACATACGACCGACATTTATTTTTGTAACCATAAAAATATAAGTTTTTGGTCGTATATGTTTTATGATGTCAAATAATAAAAGGATTTTGTATTAGTTGGAATTTATCAGATATGAAGGCTGGAGTAGAGGAATATGAATATAAATTGAGGCTGCTTTGTGAAGTATCATGTCGATGCAAAATATAATGCGTCTTTGTTGTTGTTGTATTCATCTTGTTTAGAATAATTTAACTATGTATATATATATATATATATATATATATATATATATATATCAGCCAGAACTACAATTGATCACCAAAACAACAGAACATTTAGTTTAGATCAAACTACTTACAATTTCATTTAGTTTAAACCTTAGAGCTTTCAATTGCAACTAAAAGCTTTAGTCAGATTGTGACGATTTTGTTTATTAAAGCCTTGAATATGTGATCGCAAATAACATTTGCAAGGCTAGAGACAAGAAAAATTACAAAATTGCCCTACGTTTTCAAGAATTATGACCTTTTATTGAACTATGAATGTCATATTTTCAAAATTAGTCGACTTTGAGAGATCCTTCTTTTGTTGACTATGGATTTAATATTTTCAAAATTGGTCGACTTGGGGAAGTTCTTCTTAAAATTAAAAATGTTTCTAAAGTATGTTGGCAACTTTCATCAAAAGTTGGCGCATTTGATCAGGCTTCTTAAACTTGACTTCTTTATCATAAAAAAAATTGAGGAATCTACAAAACTACCAAGTAATTGTTTATTATGGTCTTAAAAATGTTATTTACGATTAAGGATCCAAAGTCTAAATGAACAAAATTAATAAATATTAGCCGCCATAACTGAAAAATAATCATTATTACCATAACCAATGTTCAAACTACGTGAAACAATGTTTTTTTTATGACAGTTAAAATCATTCGTCAACTGTAATCAGTAGCTACCTACACAACAAGATACATATGCTTTGACATAAATTATGATTAAAATCGCACAAACGCGCAGCGAAATTCAATTGCTAATCATAGTCCTATGATATTTTAGTATATTATTTCAGACAACATATCTATAGTTTTACAAAGTTTTATCAAAATCGTCAAAATTTTTGTTCAACATTGATGGACCGATTCTGTCGCATAACAGACCAAATCTTAGATCTTAGATAACAGGGTCTATCTGACCCAGCTTCATAACATACGAGTGTAGTTGCAGTTTATGTGTAAAACGCCTGAATGCATAGCAAATACATGACATTTTGACAGTATTCAATATGATTCAGGAGCATAATGTATGGAAGTTGGAACGTAACATGGCCTTGCCATAACATTTTTCTTTTATGTGACAGAATCGGTCCCTGAATTACGCAGAAACAACCTGGCCGATCTTTACCATAAAGTGACCAACGTGATTTCCAATCCGAATATAATTCGCACAGTTTTGAAATATTTAAATGATTTCTATTCTTCTAAATAAATATTTAACCCATCATGAAGTAAATAGTGAATAACAAAATTTTGCAAATTTTTCCACGAATCTCCTATATTATATTCTTCAAGAATTTTCATTTCAATCACGTGTATAATGTTATACGTGTAATTTTTAAAAATCAGTTCATAAAAAAATCTCGGTTCCTTACTTCACCTTGTCATCAGAATTGTCAGTATTCTGCAACAAAATGTTAATTTATCCTTTGTCAAGATTCGAAACTGCATTTTCTTTTGGATGTTCGTTAACATTTCATTACTATTCTCGGTGCATTGTCTTAATTTCTTTATCAGATGTAACAAAGGAAATCAGCTTAACAACATAACATACTTTCTGTATATTTACACGAGAACATAACTTTTTAGCCAGTTATTTTTTCGTGAGCAATAAACGAGGACGTAAATAACTCAACACGTACATTTTATATGGACACATAAATGTTTATCGAATAGACGTCGGTTTGTTTAATAAAAATAGTCAAGTTTATGTTATGCCCAGTTTAAACAATAGAGCTAAGATATAGAGTTTGTTATGTAAATGATAAAATGAATATATTTTTGGCTTCACAATTTACAACGCCTTGAAGCAAATAAATTTTTCTGAAATTGACAAGTTTGTGGAAACCAGCAGAAACTCGCATTGAAACTTAAAAAATTTACTTATAGCAAGCTGAAAGGTCGATACATTTCAAAATGTGGAAAATAAAATAAAATCATTGCAAACTTCATAAAATTTTTAAAAATATTTACGTTATGACAGAATTTAAAAAACACGCTTAGAAAACTCTTAAAAAATTTTGCAATTTAGAATAAAATTCAAGTTTTTAAAAAAATTAAGTTTCAAAATAGACAATAAGTTAGAAATGTGTGACGAATTTCGAATAGTAAAAACTGCAAGTTTTGCCTGAATGTCTGAAATATATTATATGTACTGTAAATGTCTGAAGAAATTGGCAAGTTTGAAAATATTTCAAAGAATTGATAAACTTGAAAATATTTGAATAAATTGATGAGTTTAAAATGGCTGAAGATATCGGCAAAGTTCAAAATGGCTGAAAGAATCAAGTAAGTTCAAAATGGCTGAAGGGATCAAGTAAGTTCAAAATGGCTGAAGGAATTAACTGGTTTAACCCTTTCGACTCGGATGCCGCCGCTCCGGCGGCATAGTCATTTTACCGTTGCGCTCGGATGCCGCCGCTCCGGCGGCATGATATGTTTTACCGATAAGCTCGTCGCAAACTAAACTTACATTTAATTTTTTTTTATTTTTTAAAAATTAATTTACTATTACATTCATTTATTGATTGAATTATTAATTTTATAAATAAATATATAACAAAATTAATTTATTAGCTCATGATCCACATAATTCTAATAAAGATCTGTGAAGAAATTATTTTTTAAACAATATAGCATGGTTTTGAGTGCAATTTTTTTTAATTTTCAAAATTTTCTATTTTATTATCATAATAACTATATTTAAAAGCAATATAACCACATTTTGAAAAAAATCCGATCAAAAAAAAAATTCCGAGTTGAGAGATATGTATAGCACTATAATATTCCGAGCGCAGCGTACCGACTGGCAGTCCGACTCCCGAGTCGAAAGTGTTAAAAATCGCTGATGGAATTGACTGGTTTGAAAATGGCTGAATAAATTAGCTTGTTTTATAATATCTGTAGAAATCGACTAGTATGAAAAATTTTCTAGTTAGAAAATATCTGAAGTAATAGACTATTCCAAAATGAATGAAGGACCTGACTAGTTCAAAAATAACTGAAGGACCTGACTAGTTCAAAAATAACTGAATGACCTGAATATCTGAAGATATTAACAAATTTGAAATTGTCCAAAGTAACAAATTTTTAAAACCTTGATTAAATTTATAATTTCGAAAAAAATATAAATAGGTTTAAAAATATCTAAAATATTTCATACTAGTTAAGAGATTGTTGAATTAATAATTTTGAAAAAATCGGAAGTATTTTTGCAGAAATCTAGAAAAATTGATGTAAAAATAAATACAGATATTTT
>NW_020538040.1:12025117-12060616 GCF_003426905.1 Ctenocephalides felis
AAAAACGGAGCTTTCGATTAGAATGATTTAATAAAGGTATTTTGCTTTAGTTGATGGTATAAGAACATAATCAGTTTTCCAGCTATTTTCAATTGGTAATATATATTTGATAGTTCAAACACGTCCACACGAGTCCATGAGCTTAAGCAGTACGTCATGGAACACTATATATATATATATATATATATATATATATATATATATATATATATATAAACAAATATATTCTGAGTGGAGGTAAAATCATATTTTCAACTGGGCTCTATTCCTTCTCTTCCCTATTTGATATTTCGTGACTCATCTAGTTGACCTTGATCGAGAATTCACATTGTAACGGATAACACATAAAGCTAATTTAAGTTTCCATATTTTAGATTTTAAATTATAACACACCGATGATGAGACAAGCCTAGTCTCGAAACGTTTGTAAAATTATTATTTAATAAATTCCTGCAAAAAAGTGTTGTTTGTTCATATTTCTAAATTAATATTATATATATATATATATATATATATATATATATATGTTTGCTTGTTTTAAAGCTCTCAATAAATACACGTGCTTTGCAAACAGTTTGCCTCGGTAGGTCCTTTGATGTAATAATTTTGCAATGTAATATGTAGGTAGTTTAATGATATTTAGTTGTATAATTTGTAATTATTAAATGTGATACTTTGCCACAGAACATATTACTGTATGTGAAATTACGCTTTTCCATGAAAAATCATTCTAAAATCTATACGTTTTGGCTGTAGTCCTAACCTTCATACAAGGGAACTAAAATTAAATTTAAACGAAATTTTATTTTTAACTTAAATTTTCAGTATGTTTACTATTTATTAACAATTGTCATCATATATTTGATCTGTAGATTCAAACTTTGTAATTTGTAGGTGCATTAATAATCACATACGATCATACGTTGAAATGCATGGAATAATCAAAGCTCTCAAAATCTTTTTTTTATTTGATGTTATACCTACGAAGATTTCGCATACATACAGAATATCCGATCCCTTCCTGATGTAATATATCATCCAAATATAAGATTCTGTATCTGTTCTAAACTTTATTAAAAATCTACCCCTGTTTCTCCCAAAAATACATTTTATCAAAAAAGATGACCATCAATCATTTTTCTCTTCATTTCAGCATCGCTCTCGTCAATTCTTTTGTACATGCAGAATTTACATACGACCGACATTTATTTTTGTAACCATAAAAAAATAAAATTTTTGGTTGTATATGTTTTATGATGTCAAATAATAAAAGGATTTTGTATTAGTTGGAATTTATCAGATATGAAGGCTGGAGTAGAGGAATATGAATATAAATTGAGGCTGCTTTGTGAAGTATCATGTCGATGCAAAATATAATGCGTCCTTGTTGTTGTTGTATTCATCTTGTTTAGAATAATTTAACTATGTATATATATATATAATATATATATATATATATATATATACTAAATATTCCAGAACACAACGTCAAGCCAGAACGAGGTGACAGTATTGATCAACCAAAAACAAACAATATTATTTCATTTAGTTTAAACCTTAGAGCTTTCAATTGCAACTAAAAGCTTTAGTCAGATTGTGACGATTTTGCTTATTAAAGCCTTGAATATGTGATCGTAAATAACATTTGCAAGGCTAGAGACAAGAAAAATTACAAAATTGCCCTACGTTTTCAAGAATTATGACCTTTTATTGAACTATGAATGTCATATTTTCAAAATTAGTCGACTTTGAGAGATCCTTCTTTTGTTGACTATGGATTTAATATTTTCAAAATTGGTCGACTTGGGGAAGTTCTTCTTAAAATTAAAAATGTTCTAAAGTATGTTGGCAACTTTCATCAAAAGTTGGCGCATTTGATCAGGCTTCTTAAACTTGACTTCTTTATCATAAAAAAAATTGAGGAATCTACAAAACTACCAAGTAATTGTTTATTATGGTCTTAAAAATGTTATTTACGATTAAGGATCCAAAGTCTAAATGAACAAAATTAATAAATATTAGCCGCCATAACTGAAAAATAATCATTATTACCATAACCAATGTTCAAACTACGTGAAACAATGTTTTTTTTATGACAGTTAAAATCATTCGTCAACTGTAATCAGTAGCTACCTACACAACAAGATACATATGCTTTGACATAAATTATGATTAAAATCGCACAAACGCGCAGCGAAATTCAATTGCTAATCATAGTCCTATGATATTTTAGTATATTATTTCAGACAACATATCTATAGTTTTACAAAGTTTTATCAAAATCGTCAAAATTTTTGTTCAACATTGATGGACCGATTCTGTCGCATAACAGACCAAATCTTAGATCTTAGATAACAGGGTCTATCTGACCCAGCTTCATAACATACGAGTGTAGTTGCAGTTTATGTGTAAAACGCCTGAATGCATAGCAAATACATGACATTTTGACAGTATTCAATATGATTCAGGAGCATAATGTATGGAAGTTGGAACGTAACATGGCCTTGCCATAACATTTTTCTTTTATGTGGCAGAATCGGTCCCTGAATTACGCAGAAACAACCTGGCCGATCTTTACCATAAAGTGACCAACGTGATTTCCAATCCGAATATAATTCGCACAGTTTTGAAATATTTAAATGATTTCTATTCTTCTAAATAAATATTTAACCCATCATGAAGTAAATAGTGAATAACAAAATTTTGCAAATTTTTCCACGAATCTCCTATATTATATTCTTCAAGAATTTTCATTTCAATCACGTGTATAATGTTATACGTGTAATTTTTTAAAAATCAGTTCATAAAAAAATCTCGGTTCCTTACTTCACCTTGTCATCAGAATTGTCAGTATTCTGCAACAAATGTAATTATCCTTTGTCAAGATTCGAAACTGCATTTTCTTTGGATGTTCGTTAACATTTCATTACTATTCTCGGTGCATTGTCTTAATTTCTTTATCAGATGTGACACTAAATTCATTTGGATCACATTTATACATATACTTTCTGCATTATAATTTATGCAAAAAGATAAGCAGAATCAACTTAACATACATACTTTCTGTATATTTACACGAGAACATAACTTTTTAGCCAGTTATTTTTTCGTGAGCAATAAACGAGGACGTAAATAACTCAACACGTACATTTTATATGGACACATAAATGTTTATCGAATAGACGTCGGTTTGTTTAATAAAAATAGTCAAGTTTATGTTATGCCCAGTTTAAACAATAGAGCTAAGATATAGAGTTTGTTATGTAAATGATAAAATGAATATATTTTTGGCTTCACAATTTACAACGCCTTGAAGCAAATAAATTTTTCTGAAATTGACAAGTTTGTGGAAACCAGCAGAAACTCGCATTGAAACTTAAAAAATTTACTTATAGCAAGCTGAAAGGGTCGATACATTTCAAAATGTGGAAAATAAAATAAATCATTGCAAACTTCATAAAATTTTAAAAATATTTACGTTATGACAGAATTTAAAAAACACGCTTAGAAAACTCTTAAAAAATTTTGCAATTTAGAATAAAATTCAAGTTTTTAAAAAAATTAAGTTTCAAAATAGACAATAAGTTAGAAATGTGTGACGAATTTCGAATAGTAAAAACTGCAAGTTTTGCCTGAATGTCTGAAATATATTATATGTACTGTAAATGTCTGAAGAAATTGGCAAGTTTGAAAATATTTCAAAGAATTGATAAACTTGAAAATATTTGAATAAATTGATGAGTTTAAAATGGCTGAAGATATCGGCAAGTTCAAAATGGCTGAAAGATAAGTTCAAAATGGCGAAAGTAATCAAAGTGAAAAGTTCAATAAGTTAAAGGTCAAGTAAGCAAAACTGGACCTCGTCGGTTTAACCCTTTCGACTCGGATGCCGCCGCTCCGGCGGCATAGTCATTTACCGTTGCGCTCGGATGCCGCCGCTCCGGCGGCATGATATGTTTTACCGATAAGCTCGTCGCAAACTAAACTTACATTTAATTTTTTTTATTTTTTAAAAATTAATTTACTATTACATTCATTTATTGATTGAATTATTAATTTTATAAATAAATATATAACAAAATTAATTTATTAGCTCATGATCCACATAATTCTAATAAAGATCTGTGAAGAAATTATTTTTTAAACAATATAGCATGGTTTTGAGTGCAATTTTTTTTAATTTTCAAAATTTTCTATTTTATTATCATAATAACTATATTTAAAAGCAATATAACCACATTTTGAAAAAAATCCGATCAAAAAAAAAATTCGAGTTGAGAGATATGTATAGCACTATAATATTCCGAGCGCAGCGTACCGACTGGCAGTCCGACTCCCGAGTCGAAAGTGTTAAAAATCGCTGATGTAATTGACTGGTTTGAAAATGGCTGAATAAATTAGCTTGTTTTATAATATCTGTAGAAATCGACTAGTATGAAAAAATTTTCTAGTTAGAAAATATCTGAAGTAATAGACTATTCCAAAAATGAATGAAGGACCTGACTAGTTCAAAAATAACTGAAGGACCTGACTAGTTCAAAAATAACTGAATGACCTGAATATCTGAAGATATTAACAAATTTGAAATTGTCCAAAGTAACAAATTTTTAAAACCTTTGATTAAATTTATAATTTCGAAAAAAATATAAATAGGTTTAAAAATATCTAAAATATTTCATACTAGTTAAGAATTGTTGAATTAATAATTTTGAAAAAATCGGAAGTATTTTTGCAGAAATCTAGAAAAATTGATGTAAAAATAAATACAGATATTTTTGTAGTATTTTGTAGATTTTGGAAAACTTCTTAGAATTTGCAAATTTCATTTTTTTATGAATATTTTTGTTTAGTAAATGTTGCAATTAAAATATAAAAAACTGTATTTTAAAATATTATAAAATAAAACCATATATATATATATATATATATATATATATAAATTCTTTTCAACCCTCATTATATCCTTCTGGAAAATCTGGAACAAGAAATGATGCCATTTTCATGAAACTGCTTTTGAAAGAGCATTACAATAGAACTGACCTATAATGTTTTCTATGTAATTACAAACTTTTTACTTCACACGAAATGGTTCTTTTCTGAAAAGTCACATCAAATAGAAAATCTCTCTCTACCTATAATTCTCTTACAGTAACAAATGGTCTATGTTGAGAAACAACTTTCAACACTCGTATATGTTAGCCAAAATATAAGAAAAAAATAAAAAAAAAATAGTGGTGCATGGCATCGTGTCTTAAGGCAAATTACTGGAACTTCCCGTACCGTAACGAAATATTGGAGGAATATTAAATGTTTTCAAATAAATATTGTAACATAGTCTAATATTTATAAGAATTATATAAACCTAATTGCAAGGTTGAAATTATTTGTTTAAAGTATACTAGAACAGAATTAAAATTAAAATCTGAATTATTTTCGATATACAAAAAAATATTTTTGGAAAAAAATTGGAAAACAAAATTAGAAACAAAAATTTTTTTCTCAAAAGCAATTATTTTGTTGAAACAAGCAGAAAGTTTTTTAAATAATTCAAATCGGACACTCACTTCTTTCAAAAACTGTAAATATCGATACTTTCTTATAATTTTTAACCATTTCTTTAACCTGCTTTTAGTCAGCAAATATTTTTCACTGAATGTTAATTCAAATTTTCTGGAGCTTGTGAAAAACCTTAAATTTAACTTAAAAAAATGAAGAGTGATCTACCGATAAAACTTTTTCGAACTTTCATTATCTTTTATGATCATTTTTCTTTCTAATTTTGTCATGCTTAGTTAAGTCGCATGCTGTCCTGTATTTTCACACTCCTCCCACAAACTCCTATTTTGCTAAAAATTTCCTAGAAATATTACACATGGTAAGACAATGTTTTGGGTCAGCTAGTATATATATAAATATATATATATATATATATATATATATATATATATTAGGGTGGTCCTTAAAATGGTCATTTTCGAATTTCCTTGCTCCCAGGGGCTCAAATGGTTCTAAATTGATAAAAAACAATTCTCTGAAAGTTTTAGCTCTTAATATTAAAGTTTAGATAGATCCATCTTCAGGACATCTGCCAAGAAACATGATCTTGATAAGATTTAAGCACACAATACGTTTAAGAAAAGCAGAAGATGAATTTTTTATATATATAATGAATGAAATTTTGGAAAAAATGTGTACGAAAATATGACAATATAATCAAAATTAAAATGATAAAAATAAATGAGTAGATTATATAACAAAATACTAGAAATGTTAAAAAATTAGGAAGTTTTCAAAAAAGGTTACGGAAAAAACAGAATTAAATTACCTGTATGATTAATTATACACGTACACCTTTTTACTAAAAAAGATTTTATCAAAAAAATGTGATTTTTGTGATTTTGAGTTTGTTATGTGAGATGAAAAGTATTATTCCCTGGGATGAATTTTTAAGAAGAAACACTTGGCTCAAATTGATCTTAAATGGATGTCGATATTAATTATTTATTAAAAAGTATGAAAAAATTAAATATATATATATATATATATATATATATATATACATACAACACTACTAGATGCATTCGATTTTTTACGTAGTTTTCTTCTGCAGCAACATAAACTCCGCTTGGCAATTTATTTTTCGGTAAATTTTCAATAAAACCATTTAACCATAGTTTATGAAAATACAAAAATCAGCCATTCAATTTTCTTGGCAACTCTGTAAGAGAAATTGAGACGGCAATTGTAACAAAATAGCTTGATGGCACTTTTTCAAATGGTATGATATTTTTCTGATAACTGCTTCTGGCAGTAAAGATAGCATTCTGTTCGATAATTTCAGCATTTATATTCTAGAGCTGTAATATTATTTGCTTAAGTTAGCTATGCTAAGCGACTTTTTCGGAAAACACTCGATCGTCGAATGCAATCCGGTTTACTGGTTCTTGGATTATCTGATGACAATTGCGGAATTAAACTCTCGGCGAGGAATAAGTAAAAACTGGTGCAGGGAATCGCGTTTATGGGAAAGCTATTGGTGTATTTCTTATCGAAAACAAGTTTGTCGAAATTGGTGGATGTAGATAAAATTAGTCGAGCAATTTCATTAACTTTTCGAAGAAGTTAGTTTTCACCAGAAAACCCGACTTGCCAATTTTATATTTGACGACGTTTTTAGTCTCACTGAAATCAAAATTGAATGAAGTATGTATATATATATGTACTACATAACCCGAAAGATTTGTACTAACAAACTCCAGAAAGATTTATTAAAATCCGAATAATCGTTCAGGAGGAGTATATTCACATACAACATTACAAAAGAATTTTATATATAGGATATGCACGTGAGTCGACTTTTGATCGTTCGTCGACGTTACCTCAACATTTTAATGACGTTTTTTTAGATTTATCAGAAAAATGCAAACAATCATTTTAGCCGTGTATGCTGAACCGGTTTTAAAAATTCAAAAACTGTTCGAAGAATATTATTTGGAAATCGCGTTGATTAGTTTATTTCATACATTAAACCTAAACCTACAAAATGCACAAATGTTAAAATAACTATTTTATTATAAGTGCATCTTTCTAATGTGCTCTTGACGACACATACGTGAAGTTAAGTTTCATGTGTACAAACAATAGCAAATCAGATTCTTTGACTAAAGCATATACTTTACATTCCGAAGACTAAAAAATTTAATAATTAAAATTTATTCTGAACTAGTCTGAAGCTTTCTAATGTTTTTATTATTCAAAGATAATATAAAAATATATAAGGTTTTGTGTGATATAGTATTAAACTTAAAATGAAAATTAAACATATTAAACTTAATAACAAAAATCAAAGAATTGCGAGAAAGGTGATACATTTTCTTAGTAGCTTGGATAATCGTAATGCCGTAAATTTAAATTTCATTGTCAGTAATTAATTTGAGCACGGAACTGCTTTAATTAACATCTCGAGCTTATGTTTTTGCCAGAAAATCCCAAAAAATATAATTAGGTAATATTATATATATTACATTCATTATATATCAAAATTGATATTATTCATAATTAGCTCCAGATCTGTGTAAATTTTATTTGAAGTTTTTCATTTTTATTAATGTCTCCAACATTTGATTACGAAATAAAATATAATTTATAGTCAACAATTTTTCTTTACACTATATTTCACACAATTATTATTTGTGAAACAAATTTGTCAGTAAGGATATCGATGAATGAATCTAAACATCTATATCCAATCACCAAATACGTTTACCCCAGCAAACGCAAATTACTACCATCATTCAACCCAATTCAAAACTTCCATACAAATCGATCCTCTAATTAATTTCTCTCCATTCACGATTCAAACAAAACTTTATCCATCAGAATGACACTGTTCAAGTCAACTCCTCAATCCACTTACCGAGAAGTCGTCTGAAGTAAGAAAATCCGACTCAAATCTTCTACAAATCTCGATTTGATCCCTTTTGGTTAACCACAAACAAACTGTGGCGGATGGAGCGTACCACACGCCCCCGTATGTGAGATTTTGGGGATGAAATCATAATGCAAAACTAGGATTTCGTGGAGAAAGCCTAAAAAGGACTACTGTGTCGTAAGATATGTCTGAAGAAGGATCGGGAGAGAGGCCTCCAAGAAAGGACGGTGGAGCGATCGGCCTTTCAACTACTTCGACGGAGAAAACGTATGCTTAGCGCTGCATTGACTCAGGGACCAGGGTCGGCCAAAGGGAAGGGACAATGGGATGGACTTTTAATTTACAGCAGGATATGTTATAAAAATGGCAAAAAATGTAAAATGAGACTTATTATATATCTTGTCGTATGTGTATATGTGCATACATATGTGAGGATCTGTAGGTATAGTATGTGAAGATTTGTTGCAGTCTTTAGAAAAACTGCAGAAAAGATTTGAAGGGTGAAAAAAACTAGTGGTGTATGGCATCGTCGTGTAAGGCAAATTACTGGAACTTCACGTACCAAAAAATAATGTTTATAAAATAGATTAAAACTTTTCTTTAAACTTCAATGAAATTTGTTTTCTGAGAATTTTGAAATTTATAAAAGAAATTGACATTGTTCGAAAATAATGATTTTTTTTTAGTATTTTGAATTATTTCTTTTTTTTTTCAAAGCAATCGTGATGCGTTAGCTGCGTAAACGAATGGCTTTTTTTACTTTTTTTTGGATTTCCGAAAACACTAAGCCTGCCTTCCCAAAAATTTAATCACTTTTTTATTTTGTCAATACAAACAAAATGAATTACCATTATTGGCACTTATTCACCCTTATCTTTGAAACGACTGGAACTGCCACGTCGACAAAATATTGCATCCGCACAAACATATACACACACACTCTCTCACACATACATCCATTTTTTCTAAGGTATACAAAAATGCTCAGATACCTCTGAAACGTAAAAATACATAAAAAGTTTTATTTTAGATTTTTTGTTATTACTATAACTTACCCTACGAAAAGTTCAAAATTATCTCATGTTATTTGTAAATTATGAGCTTTTAAGTGAAACCTAGAGCTTTGGTAAATTTATCATCATTTTTCGGTTATTGTGGTTAATTATTATTAACAATTTTGTTCAGTAAATAACATTTTTAGGACCATAATTAAAAGCATGAACACAATTGCCTGAAGTTTTCAAGAATTAAGACTTTTTGTTGAACTAAAAATTCAAAACTTTTATTTTAAAATCGGTCGAATTTAAAAGGCCTTCCTCAAAAAAAAAGTACTAAAGTGTTTTGGCAAGTTTCATTAAAAGTTGGCGCATTTAATCAGGATTGTATAATGGTAAAATTTTGTATAATTTTATAATCAAAAAGTTTTTGCTACTACATTCACTAATAGTACGGTTCCAAAGTTCAAATGAACAAAATTAATACGTTAAGAACTAGTTTTTACCAGTTTCACGATCGACCTAGTAGTTTCGTTGTGTTGATAATGTATTGATCATGGTCTAAAGAATAATCTAAAATAATAGTTTGATTTTTAGAAACCATCAAAATTTGAGAAAATAAGCAGCGCTTTATGGCATTTCGTCGACATATTCATTCAAAAACCATTTGATAAAACTCTATAAGCACTTGCGTTTGTTAGTTTTCTGAGCAGAAAAGTGCACAGCTCTTTGTTCAAGATTGCGTAAAAAAACTGGGCCGATTTTGACAATTCAAAACTTCATACAATCTTTCAATGCCACTTACACCTGGTTTGTCAATGTCCTAGTCAAGAATTATAAACCTATTTTGAAAATTAAGAACGAATTGCAAAAAATATCAGTTAAAAATGGCATAGGTGAATCATTAGTAAAAACTGATTGGGCCTTTTCTTTTCAATCGTTGAAACCTTGTTTTTGACAAAAGTACCAAAAATTTAACATTCAATTGACAAGTTTCTCTAAAGCAAACAGTTTAAATATGCTTTGTGAAAAATTTATAAATCTAATCTAAAAAATAAGAACTTCAATTAGAGAATAATGAACTACAATACTAATTGCAATGGTATAAATCTTCGATTTTGGGCTGGTTAAAAATTCGTTAAAAATTATTTGTAATTAAATTAGCTAACTGTTAGATAGATTGTTTGATATTAAAATTAGCAGAAAAATACTGCAGAAGCTTTTTACCGATAAAATTATATAATCGTAGTTGGAATACAATACCCTCGGGTAAAGAACTCACATATTGTGTATGTAATTATGGTTCCTATATATAGAAATATATCTTTTTTGCCTGTCTGTCTGGAACCATAACCGTGAATAACATTTTACAGACCACAATGAAAAACTAGCTGTAAGTGGAATTCTGTCTTAAGGCAATTAGGGCATCGTGCCTTAAGGCAAATTGCTGGAACTTCCCGTACCCAAAATTATTATTTTTTTTAAAAACGATTAACATTTTTGAAAAAAAAATTACTTCGAAAAAATTAGATTTTTGAAAAACTATAAATTTGATAAAAAATTACCATATTTTGAAAAAAAAAAAATTATTTGAAAAAAAATTTTTTTTTTGAAAGAAAAAATTTTTTTTTGAAAACAAAAAATTTTTTTGAAAAGAAAAATGTTTTCTTCATTTTGACATATTTTGGAAATTCTGAACTTTTTTTCAATGCAATCGTACTGCTTGAACTGCATAGAGACGAATTGTCACAGCGCAAGTGGCGCGCCGCCGCCTAACGCATAAGCATTGGTACGGAACCCATAGGAATGTAAACAAAATTCATACTTATTGTTAAAATTTTTATAAAATATCTGATAATTTGATGTGCATATGTCTAATGATCATTTTTGACCGCCAAATGGCTCATTTTTTTACTTTTTTCGTTAGATCTCCGAAACCGCTAGACCTGCCTTCATGAAAATTGGAACAATTCTTCATCTTGTCAATACAAGTAAAATTTTTTTTGAATTATTCAAATCGGACGCTCCGTTCTCTTAAAAACGGATGTACCGTTTCTGGCACTTTTTGCCCCGTATCTTTGGAACGGCTAGACCTGCCCTCGCCAAAAACTAATCAGCACGTCTCCTTATCAATACGAATCGAATGTTGTTTGAATTATTCAAATCGGTTGATCCGTGTTCCCGAAATCGTCGACGAAAATTTGTATCCGCACATACATACACACACATACATACATACACACACACACACACACACATACATCCATTTTTTCTAAGGTATGCCAAAATGTTCAGAAACCTCTGAAACGTAAAGATATATAAAAATTTTCATTTTCGATTTTTTTGCGATTACTATAACTTACCCTACGGGAAGTTAATAAAACAATTGCCACAATTTTTCAAGAATTAAGGCTTTTAAAATTTTTATTATGAGGAATTGATCACTAATATTATTTATTTATTTATTTATTTATTTATTTATTAATTTTACAAGCCCCGTCGGTATAATAATATTATAGTAAGGCTTAAGTCAATATTTTATAGGTTTAATATAATTTAATTAATTATTAGCTATTTTATTACTTATTTATTTAATATGTAGTGGCAGTAAATTTACAAGATTGTATTTCTAAACCGTCAATCGTGTTAAAAAAAAGTTGCAAGTTTGAAGATTGGTCCTTTGACAGTCGAATTTCTTATTTCTTAATAAGAATTCGACATTGAAGACAAGTTGAAACGTTTGGGATTTTTCTTTATGAATGACAACGTGATTAGCTAAATTATACTGGAAACGGTAAGGTTGTTAAATTGGCGAAAAAGATTCTTTCGAGTGGATAAAGAAGTCATGGAATATAAATTGAATTAATCAAATAATTTTAAATTCAGTGACAATTGTTTCAGAAAATTGTTATATCAGAGTAATTATACTAATACAAATTAAATGTAAATGTTATTAAAAAATGTTCATGGCATAATTTTTTCAAAGAGTTTAATAATTGTTTGAACAATTTCTATTTTTTTAATTGAATTTTTTCTAAACTGCTTTTAATTAAAAAATATTATAAATGACGAATAGTTTTTATAATTTTCTCAATTTATTTTTGTTTCAGTTAATCATTTACTAATGTCAGGAAGTTATTATAACAAAATGCCATTTACACCTACTTAGAATGAATTTTTAAAATGAGTATCATAATGTAGCAATTAACTTTCCATAGGGCAAGTTATAGTAATACCAAAAAATCGAAAATTTTATTTATTTTTACGTTTCAAAGGTTTCTAAACATTTTGGCATACCTTAGAAATAATGGATGTGTGTGTGTGTGTGTGTGTGTGTGTGTGTGGACGGATACAAATTTTTGTCGACGAACTTGGAAACACGGATCAACCGATTTGAATGATTCAAAAAGCATAAAAAACGTTTTGATAAGATGTTTTGATTAATTTTTTGTCATAAACGGCTAGACCTGCTGTTTTGATGATACAGGGCAAAAAGGGACAAAAATTTTAATTCAGTTTTTTAGAGAACGGATCACACGATTAGATTGATTCAAAAAATATTTTGCTTTTGTAAAAGATGTAAAAAAATTATTTTGCAGAGGGTTTCGTAATTATAAAAATTTTCAAAAAAAAATCAGTTTTAAAAAATTCTAATTTTTGAAAATTATCTTAATTTAAGAAAAAAATCAAAATTTTTGAAAATTATAAAAAATATCAAATTATAAAATTTGAAAGATAAATATATTTTCAAAAATTTCCAAGTTTTCAAAAAATATAAAAAAATCGATTTTTTTTTTTTCAAAAAATTCGAACTTTTCAAAAATTTCAAAAATACCTACCAAAAAAATATAAAAAAATGAACAAATTTCTTGTGAACATACACATAAGTGTTAATTCAATTAGCACTCTACAGTATATATTCATAATAAATAATCTATTAGAAAATTTTTGAAACAATTGTAATTAATTCATGAGTAATTTTTATTGATTATTTTCATTCCTCGAATGTTTAACTACGGTAAGGGAAATTTCAGCAATTTGCCTTAAGGCACGATGCCATGCAACACTAGTTCAAAACTTTAAATTATGGTACGGGAAGTTCCAGCAGTTTGCCTTAAGGCACGATGTCATGCACCACTAGTTAACTTCCCGTAGTGTGTAAGTTATAGCAATAGCAAAAAAAAAAATTATATCTATACGTTTTAGTGGTTTCTGAGCATTATTTAGGCATACCTTAGAAAAAAATGGATGTTTGTGTGTGTGTGTGTGCGGATAGAAATTTGCGTCGACGGTTTTGCGAACACGGATCAACCGATTTGAATAATTCAAAAGACATTTAATTATCATGTTATCAGATATTTTATAAATATTATAATAATAAGTACAAATTTTGTGTATATTTAAACGAGGTTTTGTACCAATGTTTACAGTTTACACGTTAGACGACTACGCGGCGCTTACACGCTTTGATATTTCGACTCCAAATCAGCTATGCAGTGCAATTGCTTAAAAAAAATGTTCAAAATTTTTAAAAAAAATCAAAATACAAAAAAATAAAATTTTTCAAAGAAGTCATTTTTTTTTTGAAAATTACAAAATTTTTCAAAAATCTATTTATTTCAAAATTTTCCAAAGTTTTTTTAAATAATTCAGATTCTGGTACGGGAATTTGCCTTAAGGCACGATGCCATACACCACTAGTTATATTTTGTTTTTAAAATTTTCCCCATCCTCGTCCGGTAATTGCATAGATATTTAGGAAAGCCTGCCCGTCGTCCTGTCGTTCATTCATTCCCTCTCGGGCGTCTTCTACAGCTATCTTTTACTCGTATGTAGAGGCTATATGAAACTATGTCTTTCACTACATGGAATAGTTTCTCGGATCGTCTTTCGGAAAACGTTGGGAAAACGGATAAACGGGCGAAACGGAAAAGCCCCTTTCAATGAAAACCGAGACCTACTGCATAATGGGGGCTGAGGCTGGGGCTGGGAGCTCTCTCTGGACGGGGATTTGATATCTTTACACAAGGGTAAGTGAGTGTCTTCTTCGCCTATTTTGGGTCGGAGGGCAATGGCTATGTATCGAGTAGGTACTAGAGCGTGAATTGCACTGGTGCAGAAGTTAATGGTCATGTTTAGGATAATGATAATGATGAGATGAGGATTTATAATAAAAGTGCATCGGTAAAATCAGCAAGTGGATTGCTGACAGACAGACAGGTCTATGATACTGAGGCATGATGCTGAAGACAGTGTAAGAGATCATAGTGATAATAAGAGGATGATCTTTATGTGTGCCTTAAGGCAAATTCCCGTACCGTAATTAAACATTTGAGGAATGAAAATAATCAATCAATAAAAATTACTCACTAATTAATTATAATTGTTTTCAATATTTTCAAATCAATTATTTGAATCAAATTTTATTATAAATACATACTGTAAATGTATAAGTGCTTATTAATTTGGGCGAGGGGCGTATTCTACAAACAACTTATGTATATGTTTAAAAAACACTTGTTTTTTTTTAAATTTGGATTTGCTTAAAAATTTAGAGAAGTTTTAGAGATTTGTTTTTTTTTTGTAATTTAGATTTTTTTTCAAAAAGGATACGACATCTAGGCGCGAGCAGTGTTCGTGCGTGACCGTTAAGTGGTTAAAATTTTTTTTAGATGCTCGAAATATTTTGTAATTTTTGAAAAACAAATTATTTTTTTTTATTTGAGAATTTGGTAATTTTTGAAAATATTTAGTTTTTCAGATTTTTTTTTTTAAATTTCAAAATATTTTAAAAGTTATGTGAAAAAACTTTCTTTAATTTTGACATTTTTTGAAATTGAGATATTTTTGAAAATTTTTAAAATTACCAAATTTTCTCACACCGTCTACAAAAGCAGAATGCTTTTCGAATTATTCAAATCGGACGCTCCGTTCTTTCAAACTGAATTACCTTTTTTGGCACTTTTTGCTTCATATCTTCGGAACGGCTATGCCTGCCTCTGCCAAAAACTAATCAGCAGGTCTGTCCTTATCAATATTAATCGAATGTTCATTGTTCACAGTTGTACCGCGTTCCCCAAATCGGCGACGCAAAATTGTATCCGCACATACATTTACACACGCACACACACATCCTTTTTTTCTAAGGTCCACAATGCTCAAAAATCTTTGAAACGTAAAAATATATAAAAAAAAGTATTTTCGATTTGTTTGCGATTATTATAACTTACCCTACCAGAAGTAACAAAAGCTGTTTCGAAATTCATGTATTTGAAAATTGTTGGTGTACAATTCTGAAGACTGTTTTGGAAATAATAACATTTAGAGGATAATTAATAAATTTGGGTGAAATTGACAAAGTGTATCAATGACATCAGTAAATGGCTCGCAGATAAAACGTGTATCTAAAAAATCTACGTATTTCAAAATACTTGGTATATGATACTGAAGACAGTTTTGGAGCTAATGTTGATAAAGAAAAATTAATGATGAAAGCCTTGGAAAACAAATTACAAAAAATGGGTAGAGTAAAGGTAGTAATAAATCAGTAAAATCAGTAGTTTAATCTACATATATCTAAGTTGTTGGTATATTATATTATGCTAAAGACAGTTTAGAAAATACTGATGATAAGAAGATTAATGATAAAAACTTTGGCATCAGTAACATCAGTACAAAAAGCATATGAAATCTCCATATTCATAATTTGTTGGTATATGATGTTTATGATAATGGTATTAACAATAAAAGCCTTGTCAAATAAACTTAAAAGAAATTCGTGCATCAATAATATCAGTTAATGGATGGCAGACAAAAAACAGTTAAAATCTATATATTACGAATGATTTGATATATATATGATGCAAAATTATAATTCTGAAGACAACACCAAAATTCAAAACTTGACAACTCAAAAGAATTGATAAACCAGACTAAAAGTGTCAATAAGTCTGAAAATACTTCCACTGATGATTTTTATCTCGTAATGTCATTTACAATGTGTGAATTGAGTTCGTCCTTGAAATTTCTCGTTTTTTGATTATTGAATCGCCGCCTAAGAACTTTCTCTTCAGAAAAATTATTCTTGCTATACCAATAATAACGAGAAGTTTAATTTTTCTTCCCTAAAAATAATGCTATTATGAGGGTCAATGTTAATGTGAATATACAAATATATATATGTATATATATATATATATATATATATATATATATATATATATATATATAGGAGAAAAAAGGTTTTAGACCATTAGTATATCCTCATAGATTAAGATTAAGCACGCAAGAGAGGAAAAAGCACATCAAGACTCGACCGCCTTGATTGCTGCCTTATTAATCCTTATTTTTATCTAATTATTATTATATTGACCCAGACAAATAAAGATATAGGATATGCTCTCTTAAATTGCTGCACTGAGGGTTTTGAACAAATTAATAGATACTAAAATTAACTGGTTATAGAATAGTCAGTTTTGTTACAATCTGACAATGAGATAGTTGATACTGATTTTTGCTAATTTGACTTATTTTTAATTTAAATTATTACGTCTGCATATGAATAAATGCTACTTCTGACAGGCATTTTACCTTAAGGCAAGTTACATGCATTCCCTGATATGGGGTTTGATTGAGTTACTAATTAATTGAGTTAAACAATTCTAATTCTACAAAATTGCCACAATCAAACCTTCAACAGATTATTTCAAAATTAATTAAAATTTTTGCATTCATAATATATCTATAATTTTTGATAATTACAAAATTAAGGTCTTGTCCGGTTAAAACGCAATTTTTTTTTTATAAAATAATGATGTCTATAATTCACTATTCAACTAAATCAAATGACTTCTAAATCATTGAAATTTTTTTCAACTGTTTTTGAAAAAAGGTCGATAAAAGGTCAAATTTTGTCTCACACAAACAGATACTTAGCCCGGTCAATTTAAACCTAATATCATGGTGAACTATAAATGATTACGGGCTGTAACTTGGCAAAACAAATTATTTATTTTTTAAACCAGGACAAGAAATTCTCAAAGTGAAGAAGAAGAAAAGAAAAAAGAAGAGGAGAAAGAAGAGAAGAAAAAGAAGAGGGGAAGAAGAAGAAGAGGAGAAAGAAGAAGAGGAGAAAGAAGAAGAGGAGAAAGAAGAAGAGGAGAAAGAAGAAGAGGAGAAAGAAGAAGAGGAGAAAGAAGAAGAGGAGAAAGAAGAAGAGAGAGAAAGAAGAAGAGGAGAAAGAAGAAGAGGAGAAAGAAGAAGAGGAGAAAGAAGAAGAGGAGAAAGAAGAAGAGGAGAAAGAAGAAGAGGAGAAAGAAGAAGAGGAGAAAGAAGAAGAGGAGAAAGAAGAAGAGGAGAAAGAAGAAGAGGAGAAAGAAAGAACGATAAAAAAATCGATGTATATATATATATATATATATATATATATATATATACACCCTAAAACTCAATATTATGTCAATACAAGTTTACAATAAATTTAAAAAATTAAAACAAAAATATTCTTGACACATCTAGAAGAAGAGAATATCATTTCATAAATTAAACCAGAATTCTTTAATATTTCCTAACAACCAATCTGAAAATTTTCCTTCATTTAAAATGTTATAAATTATTATTCTATCGCAATATTTCCTTACAATAATACTTGGAAGTGATTTTTATTTTATTCAAGAGCAATTCTCGGAACCAATAAAATTTCTCAATTCTTCCTATCAAAGAGTGTTCTTTACCTTTGTAAGATCTAAATAAATCAATTGCAAAAAACAAAGTACCGAACAATAAATGAACTCTCGGCTATACGCTTCTGTATCAGTACAGAGATATTAATAGGGGAGAGATGGGTAATTCGAATAATTGAAATAGATATGAAAATTTTAGAACATTTACAAAGTGACATTGCACAATTGTAAAGTTTTCTCACGTTTACTTAGAATTTAAAAAATTGAAATCGATTTTCACAATCGACTTGTAATTGTGAATTGTAAGACTTTTTTATGTTTATTAGAAATTTTAAAAAATTAAAATCTATTACTAAAATCACTAAAATCAAATTACTAAAATATAGAATACCGATCATAAAAAAATGTAACAAATTATATATATACATTTTTTTATTATTATTATTATATATACATACGCCAAATAAACACGCATGGGCAGTCTTTTATGATCAAGAAAAATGTAAAGATACAAAAAATGCAGATTTCACTTAATTAAAATGAAATATAATATAATAAATACATAATTATAAATAATTATAACAATTAATTATATCAAGTTCAGCAAAATTTTTATATTCACCTCAATCTATTACAATTTATCCCAGACTCCTCTACATAAAGTATAGGCAACAGTAAATAACGTGAATCGAAAAAGATATATTACCCAGTCGCAAATAAATAGAAAAAATATAGGTAACCGAAGTGCAATACGACTCTAATGCTAAAAGGAAGAAAATGATCCTTTTTATTGAACGATATATAAAAAAAAATTATCAGGCGTGTTATTTCGAGAAATTTGTTGCCATGAGAAATTTGTAATAGAATATTTTGAAAGTTTTTGTTGCGGAATTATTTTTAAAAAATGATCCGAGGCTTAATATCGATTGTATATTTATAATTCATTGGCCAAAGCAAAAGTCTGTTTTCATAAAAACAACCTATGTTTCCAACTGAACCTCAATTATATTAAAATATTTAAATGAATAAAAATTTGAATTTGTATTAAAATATATTTATATTATATTTTAAAGTATGTTAAAGTATAGTTGTATGCCGCATATCGGAAAAATGTTATGGCAAGGCAATGTTACGCTCCAACTTTCATACGTTATGCTACTTAATCATACTGAATACTGTCAAAATGTCATGTATTTGCTGTGCATTCAGACGTTTACACATAAACTGCAACGTCACTTGTATATTATGAAGCCGAGTCAGAAAGACCCTGTTATCTAAGGTTGTTTTTTCACATTTGTGCGCTTTCTAGATTATGTTTTCTTTTGATAACCTGGAAAATGCGCCTGACTGCATACTAACCACATGGCTTTTCTATATTTAGTATGGAAAATTCTTCATACCATGGCCATAACATTTTTCTGTAACTAGGGATCAAAATAAGATACTTTGCTGAAGAAACTATACCTCTAAAAATAAGGGTTAAAATTTAAAAAATTAAGTGACCTTTAAACAGCCCTAATATATATTCATATTACAAAATATGTATGTAGTTAGATTTTCTCTAGTAATCAGTGTGTGGGTGATAGAACCACACACAAGTTTCCCACACAAAAAGTTAAGATATTTTATATGATAACATTTCCTTAGCAAACTATATTGATTGTTCTAGAAACAGAGATCAAACTGTCGTCAATTGTATTTTTGCTTTTCTATCAGAAAAGTTAGGACAAATGTCAATGTGTTTTACTAGAAGGACGTGAAATAGGAACACTTATATAATTTAATCGAAAATAATAAATTGTCTCGCAAAAACTTTGTTTACACAAATGGGAAAGAAATAGAATAAAAGATACTAGCTCAGCAGAGTCATTTCGTATTATAATACAAATGTTTTTTAAAATATTATATGCTTATAATATTTATAAGCTGTTATATATTTGTGCGTTATACTATCATTATCAATCTTGTTTTCAAAAAACAAATACTAAAAATTGTTATAAATCTAATTTAATACAACCCCAGCTTACTTGTCACAAAAATAAGGTGCTGTTTAACATAAACCACTGTGTGAACGAATATTATATAGAATTTATTAATCAGCAATTACTTCATTTCTCTAATGAAGGTTCATTTTTAAATGCTAATTACAATGACAAACCAATGATGTCATATTTGAAATATGACTGTAATTACATTATTGTTTTTAAATATTATACATATGTTTAATGCTATTATAAATATACAATTTCTAATTTATTTCAGATTTTCAGATTGTTTGTCTTACTTGATTTATTATATTATAGACTAGTATTTTTGCTTATATACAGTTCTATTTTTATGTAAGAAAGCTTTATTTGAACTTTTACCTCCATTATTTAAATCTTTAATAATGTTCAGTTTTTTTAAGTAGGGTAAGTTGTAGTATAGAAAATTTTTATATATCTTTGTTTCAAAACCTTCCAAACATGTTGGCATACCTTAGAAAAAGTTGATTTATGTGTGTCTGTATTTATGTGCGTGTATGTATGTGTGTTCGGATACAAATTTTCCGATTTCGGGAAAACGGATCAACCGATTTGAATGATTAAAAAAAACATTCTATTTGTATTGATAAGGAGGCGTGCTGACTAGTTTTTGGCAAAGGCTCGCCGTTCCAAATATACAGGGCAAAAAGTGCCAAAAGTGGTACTTTTTGAGAGAACGGAGCGTCCGGTATGAATGATCCAAAAAACATTTTATTTGTATTGACGAAATGAAATTTTTGGTATGGCAGGTCTAGCGGTTTCGGAGATCCAATAAAAAAATTATTTGGCAGACAAAAATTATCAATAAACATATGGACATCAAATTATCACATATTATATAAATATTCTAACAATAAATTTTGTTGACATTGCTTTGTTAAAAATGTCAAAATTTCCGAAATATTCCAAAATATAAAAAAATCAAATTTTTTAAAAAGTAATTTTTAAAAAGTTATTTTTTTCAAAATGTTTAAAATTCTCAAATTTATTTTTTTCAATCTTCTGAAAAAAGTTGATTTAATAATAAAAACAACTTTTAGTACGGGAAGTTCCAGCAACTTTCCTTAAGGCACGATGCCATGCACCACTAGTTTTAAGTTTTTATCATATTGTTGTATATTTAATATATCTTCAATATAATCTAAAATTAATTATAATAGACATGATACTATAAACTAAAATGAAATTCGATTTTATAGAACTGTTTATAAATAAAATTCTAAAACATTTTCTTGCTCAAAATGTATCTAGACTTTGATGTGATGTCTAAAAATAAAAAACATTTTTTTCATTATTAATAATTATCTCCCTCAATTCTAACTCATAGATTATATTATAATCTAATCGTTAAAATTAGTAATAAAATAATAATTAAATATATATATATATATATATATATATATATATATATATATATATATATATATATATATATATATATATAATCCAGTACTGAGCGTGGAAGTGCCTTAAATATTATTTAAAATATCCTTTATTATTCAAGAATACAATAAAAATCAATATTGTTAAAATGCATAAATATTTCAGCAAATACTAAAAATTTATTGAATCAATTAAATCTAATACGACCATATTCCAAGCACTCGTACACTCTGTGTTGTATAGCTACTGATTACCGTTGACGTCCACATTCACAAATTTTGTATTATTTGTGAGCGTGGACACAAAATAGATTACCTGAAATGTGTGTAACACATTAATTCAAATTGTATAATTAAAGATTATACGTATTGTTCTCATAAGAAATTAATAAACGACCAGTTAATATAAATAATTCTTTGTTTGAAATATCGATAAATAAATAAATTATGTTGGTAAATCGATATGGCTGCCTGTACGAACTTCACACTACACCAGCTAATTTTTTTTTATATGACGTATGTGCTTTCATAAGTTTTGCTTTCTGCATTGTTCGTGTAAAAACTAATAAATATTCGGTAAATTGTGCGGATTTAAGGGAGAAAACTGTAGAATATCAATCTTAAACAAATTTTGGATCGATTACACATTAAAGGTATGGCTCCAAATCGAATTACATCGTATAAGTTGAATTCCAAAATTTCTGGAGACTACATTATATACTTCGCCGAAACAACATTAAAAAGTTTAGCGATCTCATGGTTCGATCCAGAAACAATAACACACCTAGTATGGATTGGAAATCAATTCAAACTACGCGGTGCAGAGTTAGAAGAAAAATATAAATATGGAGTTGATCAGCTATATGTAATAATAGGTCATCTTATTCTTCATGGTAAAATGCTCGAAGCCACGCATCTACTTTTACAAATCCTTCTTCACTTGAGAGCTAACCGCTGGAGGTTACCAGAGCTAGCCAAGAGGTATTATTTGGACGAACTTAAGAAACATCAAATATACCTATCAATCGAGCCCATTTTCCTCCTTCCCTTACGTGAACAAGATTAGGACAAGATGAAGCAGCACGAGCTTCACCAGAAATTTTTTATGGACAGAAGGAAGACAAAGGCAGATCTTTGTACTTATTATAATACTTCGTTGTACTAATTGAAAATTATTCATTGTTAATTTGCCTGCTAAATAAAGTAATAAAAATAATATTATATAAAATTTTGTGTTGCTTATTTCTTTGTTACTTTATTAAGTTGTATTACTATGGATTGGATTTCAGGTGCTTTAATTTTGCCATAGTCAGTAAAATATATTTGCTGGTTTGCATATGCTTATAGTTAATACTCTGTGGCTTTTATTTTCAGGTTAATTGTTTACAAATGTTAAAAAGAATTTTTTTATAGTACATTTTTATTTGATAAAATCAATTTGACAAATCGTATCTCAACGAGCTAAACCATAAGCCTAAACAGAGATCAGACACCTTCTGTACAGAGCCATCTATCCAACTGAGTCACAGTTGCAACCGTTATATTCAAATTATTATTGACATCTAGCTTTATTTATATATCTAGACTCTACGGACTTGCAAACTACAAAATTTGGAACTTTGATGACGAGCAAACGAAAAAAGGACTCTACTGACGAGCAATGTTAGAAATAAAGGATTGTACTGACGAGCAAGATATGAAAATTGGGAATTCTGGTGACTAGCAAACTAAAAAAGTACTTTACTGACTAGCAATGTTATAAAAAAAGGGTTTTTACTGATGAGCAATGTTAGAAAAAAGGCATTCTACTAACGAGCAAACTAAAAAAGGACTCTACTGACTAGCAATGTTAGAAAAAAGAGATTCTACTAACGACCAAACTAAAAAATGACTCTACTGATCAGCAATATCAGAAAAAAAGGATTCTAATGACGAGCAAACTCAATAAAAGCGACTCTACTGATTTGCAAACTCAATAAAAGCGACTCTACTCATTTGCAAACTCAATAAAAGCGACTCTACTGATTTGCAAACTACAGAATTTGGAACTCTGATGACGAACAAACTAAAAACAAGGACTCTACTCACGAGCAAACTAAAAAAGGACTCAACTGATGAGCAATGTCAGAAGAAAGGGCTTTCTACTGACGAGCAAACTAAAAAAGAACTCGACAGACGAGCAATGTCTAAAAAAAGTATTTATACTGACGAGCAAATTAAAAAATGACTCTACTGGCGAACAATGTTAGAAAAAAGAGATTCTGCTGACGAGCAAAGTATAAAAGGACTCTGCAGACAAGCAATGTTAGGAAAAAAGGTTTCTACTGACCAGCAAACTAAAAAAGGACTTTACTGACGAGCAATGTTAGAAAAAAGGGATTCTACTGACGAGCAAACTAAAAAAAGACTCAACTGTCGAGCAAACCAAAACATGACTCAACTGACGAGCAATGTTAGAAAAAAGGATTCTACTGACGAGCAATATCAGAAAAAAAGGGATTCTACTGACGAGCAAAATTAAAACAAGGACTCTACTGACGAGCAATATTAGAGAAAAAGATTCTACTGACCAGCAAACTCAATATAAGGAACTCTACTGACGAGCGAGCTCAAGAAATTGAGATTTCTGCTGACCAGCAAAGTAAAAAAGGACTCTACTGTCTCTACTCTTCTGATCAATATCAGAAAAAAGGGATTCTACTGACGAGCAATGTTAGAAAAATGGGATTCTGCTAACCAGCAAACTAAAAAAGGTCTTTACTGACGAGCAATGTTCGAAAAAGAGATTCTACTGACGAGCAAACTAAAAAAGGACTCTACTGACGAGCAATGTTCGAAAAAGAGATTCTACTGACGAGCAAACTAAAAAAGGACTTTACTGACGAGCAATGTTCGAAAAAGAGATTCTACTGACGAGCAAACTAAAAAAGGACTCTACTGATGAGCAATGTTCGAAAAAAGGGATTCTACTGACGAGCAAACTAAAAAAGGACTTTACAGACGAGCAATGTTAGAAAAAAGAGATTCTGCTGACGAGCAAACTAAAAAAGAACTCTACTGACGAGCAATAGTAGAAAAAAGGGATTCTACTGAAGAGCAATTTCAGAAAAACGGGACTCGAAAAAAGGGATTCTACTGACGAGCAAACTAAAAAAGGACTTTACAGACGAGCAATGTTAGAAAAAAGGGATTCCACTGACCAGCAAACTAAAAAAAGGACTCTACTGACGAGCAATGTCACAAAAAAGGACTCTACTGACGAGCAATGTTAGAAATAAGGGATTCTTCTGACGAGCAAACATAAAAAGGACTCTACTGACGAGCAATGTTGGGAAAAGGATTCTACTGACCAGCAAATTAAAAAAGGACTCTATTGACAAGCAATGTTTGAAAAAAAAAGATTCTACTGACGAACAAACTAAAAAAGGACTCTACTGACGAGCAATGTCAGAAAAAAAGGGATTCTATTGACAAGCAAACTAAAAAAGAACTCTACTGACGAGCAATGTTATAAAAAAGGGATTCTACTGACGAGCAAACTAAAAGAGAACTCTACTGACGAGCAATGTTAGAAAAAATAGATTCTACTGAAGAACAAACTAAAAAAGGACTCTACTGTCGAGCAATGTTATAAAAAAGAGATTCTACTGACGAGTAAACTAAAAAAGGACTCTACTGACGAGCAATGTTATATAAAAGGGATTCTACTGACGAGCAACCTAAAAAAGAACTCTACTGACAAGCAATGTTAGAAAAAAAGATTCTACTGACGAGCAATGTCAGAAAAAAGAGATCCTACTGACGAGCAAACTAAAAAAGGACTCAACTGACAAGCAATGTCAGAAAAAAGGACTCTACTGACGAGCAAACTCAATAAAAGGCACTCTACTGACAAGCAATGTTAGAAAAAACGGATTCTACTGACCAGCAAACGAAAAAAGGACTCTACTGACGAGCAATGTTAGAAAAAAGGGATTCTACTGACGAGCAATATCAAAAAATTTAAAACTCTGATGACTAGCAAACTAAAACAGGGATTCTACTGACGATCAATGTTATAAAAAAGGGATTCTACTGACTAGCAAACTAAAACAGGGATTCTACTGACGAGCAAACTAAAAAAGGACTCTACTGACGAGCAATGTAAGACATTGCTACTGACGCCAAACTGTTCAGAAAGCTTTGAAGCGTAAAGATATGCAACAATGTTTATTTTCGACTTTTGATTGATTACTATAACTTAGCCTACAAGAAGGTAATTATTACAATTACATGTAATCGAACTTTGTATAATTGCATTGATTATTGTCATACGGAAAGTTCATACAACTTTACTCAAAATAAAATGCCACTTACCAGTTAAATATTCATAAAAAGTATGATACGGTAGTGGGTTACAAAATCAATTTCTATTTAAATATTTAAATTTGTTTCTGTGCCATTTAGTAATTTCTATATAGATTCGAATATCTTTCGCTGTGATCTAATTCAATTTGGCGAAACGGCGTATTGATATTATACTGAAGAAATTATGCAAATTTCAGCAAGAAGACACTTATCTTCGAATGGGAACTCAGGCACGAGTTTAATATAAATTCGTGGATTTTTGACCAAAGATCCAGAGAAATGAAATAAGATATTACTAAGTGTATGTGCCAGTTGCCTCGAGACAAGTTGCACAAACTTTTGGATATAAATAATAGACCAATGTTATGGCAAGGCTAAGTTAATTAAGTTAATTAAAAGCAATCGTGGCGTAATGCGAGAAATGGTTTTATTTACAATTTGAATTTTTAAAATATAAAATATGCATTACATGCAAACAGGTTAATTATATGCCCACGTGTTAAGATAAAACTTATTTTATTATTGATTCCAATAATGAATTCTTGATATTCATTATATCCAAAATTGATGATTGCAATGAAACTATAGCATTTACCAAAAATAATAGCAAAACCGCAAACCTAACTAATTAACTAATTGGAAATGCAAATGCAACGATAACATACTTTATCATGTACGTGCATAGTAATTTTATCAAATATATGTTAATTTCGTTAAAATCAAACGCTCGAAATTTCACATAAATTTCGGTCTCTACCGATGTCATTTGCTCATAAATGTCATTGGGTTTGCACAAATGAATATTTATATTGTTATAAATTAAAATCATATTCATATCAATGCTGCATTGATAATGTTTATAATATAATATTTAAAATAAATATTTGTTATTGGGATATAATGGTCTACATGCATGACAGTTTTGCCCATCATTAATTTTGTTCATAGAGATTGTCTAAATTTAGAAATAATTAACAAATCCATATGGAAACATGTATATACATTCTGTTTTTAGATTTTTGTATGATGTCATTAGAATTAGTGGATAAAAATTAAGGAAACTAGTTCTGATACTACCGTGGTGTCAACAATCATCAATTTAATCTTCTATTCATAAAGTGCCCCAAATACCTCATAACTTATCAAACTGAATATAAATGTTTAAAAAGTGAATATTAAAAATCTAATATTATACTTATGGAGCGATTCTGCCTCATAACAGACAAATGTTATGGAAAGGCTATGTTATGAAGAACTTTTCGTACAAATTCGTTCTAAATATTGACAAAATCCAAGTGGTTGCTGTGCAGTTAGGCGTTTTTTTTTTCAGAATAGAAAACCCAACCTAGAAACCGCACAAATGTCAAAAAAACGATATGAGATAAGATGGTATTTCTGACACTGCTCTATTACATATGAGTGACGTTGCAGTTTATGTGTAAAACGTCTGAATGCACAGGAAATACATGATATTTTGACAATATTCAGTATGATTCAGTAACATAATGTATGGAAGTTGGAGCGTAACATGGCCTTGCCATAAAATTTGTCTGTTGTGCATCAGAATCGGTATCTCAATATGATCTTAAAATATTTGATCTTTGGTAGATTAGTGGTTAGAACAATGGGTTTTCGATTATTGGTTTCAGGCTTAATCCAGGTGATGTCAAACAATAGTGACGTTGATTTTCACTTGAAAATACATATAGAATATAGTTATTTTTGAGTAAAAATAGTCTCTATACTATATTGAACTAAATCAATGAAAAAGATCGTCAGTATTACAGACATCGTATTAATAAACTTATACATAGAGATAGAAAACCGTTTGGGTTGCCATCTATGAAGTTTTTTTTTTTAAATTTTAGAAAATTATAAAAATTAATATGGAGTGTGATATCATCAGAGTTACTGGAAAAAAATTATGAAAGCCAGTACTGATACTGGCGTGGTGTCAACAATCATCACTTTAATCCTCTATTCATAAAGTACTAAAAAATTCTCATAACTTATCAATCTATTGGTATAAATATTTTAAATCAATAAAAATTGTAAAATATATTGAACAAATTTTTCGTACAGTCAGCCATTTGAATATGCAAAATCAAATAAATTCTTTAGAGCCAAAAAATATCTTTCCGAACAACCTCATCAATAATTTAGAGAAAAGTCCTGAATGAATCAAAGATTGTACGAAAACTCAACAATAATTTTTTTCTACGGTTTTGAATGGAAAACATACAATAGATTGAGCCCACATGGCGAAATAAAGGGACACAAATGCTTGAATCCTAGAAGTTTATTAAGTATTACAAAGTTGCATATTTTTATTAATAATGAGGAATAAATTGATATTCATATTTATTACTCTAAACAAGAAATCAAGCACAACAATAGTTTGTTTAGCTTTGTATCATTTATATACAGATATACGTCATAACGGACCACTATGCAATTAATTTTTTGCTAGTTTTAATGAAATTATTGAAGATTGTTATGAGTTCACTGTGTGAACAAATATAGAATTTATTAATCAGCAATTACTTCATTTCTCTAATGAAGGGTTCATGTCCTAAATGCTAATTACAATGACAAACCGATCATGTCTGAAGTGTGACTTTAATTAGATTATTATTTTCAAACGTTATAAATATTTTTTATAATTTTTACTATATAATATATTACTATAAATTTTTGAATCATTCAAATGGGATGCTTCGTTCTTTCAAAGACTGCCATTTTTTGCACATTTAGCTCCGTACCTGCGAAACGGCTGGACCAACTTTTGCTAAAAACTAATCAGCACATCCTAATCAATAAGAATTGGATGTTTTTTGAATTATTCAAATCGGTTTATCGGTGTTCCCGAAATCGTCGATAAAACTTTCTATCCACACACACACACACACAATGCGTTCACGCATACACACACATACACCCATTGTTTTAAGGTATGCCAAAATGTTCAGAAAGTTTTACATACAATTTTATGTTTCACTTATAAAACCTTATGTTAGAGATGCGCATCACGAAGATGCAGTTATGATAACATTCTTTCTAGGTTTGTTTATATGTAAAATACGCCTCATACGCCTGACTGCAAATAGATAGCATTTTTACAGTTTTTACTACCAAGAAAAAAGGTAACATAGCGTTCCCATAATATCGCTATTATCGGCTATGTTACTGCAGAATTGGCCATGACACCATTTCCATCAATATTTTCACCGCGTCCCATGGAAACCCAGCCTTACACATCCAACATCTGCACTATCTCTCTCATATCTTGTGAATTTTATTAAACAGTTCCAACAAACGTTATCACATCCACTCTAAAGATATCATAGATGTCATTAGATAGTTTATATCGTGTCGTGAGGTCGGAATTCTATCCTCTTAGTCGAGTGAATCCTCTATATGAGCATTCGAGGAATAATTTGACTGATACCCAAACCCGACGAAGCTTAACTTAATTAACAACTTACAAAGTAACTGCACTTTGAAATACAAGCAATAATAGTAGTACGTGGATATACTCGGCAAGGAGATGGCTTCGATACACACACCCACATAGGAATACACACATATACTTATACAATATATGTGCAATACGAAATATATTCAATATATATGCAACTATAGATTTGCCATCCAATAATTAACTTCCCATAGGGTAAGTTATAGATAAATAGCAAAAAAATCAAAAATGAAATTTTTTATATATGTTTACGTTTCAAAGGTTTCGGAACAGTTTGGCATACCTTAGAAAAAATGGATGTATTGTGTCTCGACGATTTTGTGAACACGGATCAACCGATTTGAATAATTCGATTTGAATAAATATTCGATTCCTACTGATAGGAGACGCGCTGATTAGTTTTTGGCAAAGGCAAGTCTACCCGTTTCGGAGATCCAGGGTAAAAGTGCCAAAAATGGTATTTCAGTTTTTGAGATAACGGATCGTTCAATTTAAATAATTCAAAAAACATTTTACTTGTATTGACAAAATGAACAACTGGTAAAATTTTTGTAGAGACAGGGTCGCCGGAGATCCAGTAATAAAAGTAAAAAATAATGCCATTTTGCGGTCAAAAATTAACATTAGACATATGTGCATCGTATAATCTCAGATATTTCATAAAGATTATAATAATAACAAAGTGTACATGTATATGCGGTTTCCGTAATAATGTACCGCAGCGCTCACGCGCTTTTATATTTTGAATCCAAGCCAGCTATGCAGCGCTATTGCTTAAAAAAATGTTCAAAATTTTCAAAATAAATCAGAGTACAAAAAAAAACATAATATAAAAAAAATCAATTTTTTCAAAAGTCAATTTCCTTAAAAAAAATTCAAAATTTCTCAAAAATCTAATTTTTTCAAAGTTTTGCAAAGTTTTTTATCATAATCTAGTTTTTGGTACGGGAAGTTCCTGCAATTTGTCTTAAGGCACGATGCCATGCACCACTAGTTAAACAACTTTTATCAGAACATATCGGACTTATCAAAACTTAAGGAACTTTTTTGTAAGTGTCCTTGTAATGCAACTTAACGCCTTGTCTTCATTTTTTTATGAACTTGTTAATAACTTTCCATAGAGTAGGTTATTGAAATCGTCCAAAAATTTAAATTATTTTTTTTTAATTTTTTTACGTTTCAGAGGTTTCTGAACATTTTGGCATACTTTAAAAAAGTATGCGTGTGTGTACGTAAGTATGGAAACAATTTCTTGTCGACGATTTTAGGCGTACGGAACAACCAATTTGAATGGTTTAAAATACATTCGATTTTTATTGAAAGGGAGATGCGCTGATTAGTTTTTAACAAAGACAAGTCCGGCCGTTTTGGAGATACGGAGCAGAGAGCAGAAAATAAAAATCAAGTTTTTAAGAGAACGAAGGATCCGATTTCAATGATCTAAAAACATTAAAATAGGAATGATTTGGAGAAGTGGTTAATAGTTTTTGGCAAAGGCAGGTCCAGCCATAAGGATACGGAGATAAATGTACAAAAAAATGCAGTTTTTGAGAGAACTAAGCATTTGATTTGAATGACTCGAAAAATTTTATGCTTGTGTTGACAAAACGATTGCTTTTGGGAAAAAATTATTTCAATTTTTTTTTCAAAAAAAAATGTTGTTTTGTATATCGAAAATATTCAGATTTTAATTTTAATTCTGACTGAAGTTCTAAAACTCACTTAGTTACTTTAAATAAATACTTTTGTCTTAGCAATTTAGTTTATAATCTATTTGAAAACATTTAATATTCCTTGAACATTTCGTTACGATACGGGAAGTTCCATCAATTAGCCTTAGGGCACAATGCCATACACCATTAGATCATTATTAAAATTTAAGTCTTTTGAATCCCAGTTTGGCTTTTTGCAGCGGACAAAATAAATAAAAATTATTTGAGAAACACAAAAACCAGACATCATGTTCAACATATTTGTATAAGCTATATTTATATAATATAATTAAATGTTTATTTTGAGAAGGTAAATATAAACCGTAACCATTTTGAGGTATAAACTTTTATAAATTGCGATATAAATATTATTTATTCATGTACGTATTAATTACAGATATGATGTATATAAAATAAATTCTAACGTTTAATATTCACTGATGATGACAAAATATTATATGCCAACGTTTGGCGCAATGGAATTAGACACGAATAATTAAGTTACAATTCATTTCGAGTAAATAAAATTAAATCTTCATGTTTAATTCATGACAATTGCCAGAATATTAAAAGATTAAATATTACATCATTCACACAGTGGATTCTTCTAACGCGGACAAGTAATACCTAGTTCAGCATTCAATTTTAACAATGGTCAACTCGCTCTCAAGCAGTATGATACCAGTTTTTGTGGTTTTCAAATATGTTCTCAAATAAAAATGGACTCTGGATACGTATTGAGAAATTTGATATCGATTTCGATTCATGTCATCATCAGACCTCTATTGAAGTTACTTATCCATGTATAAGTCCAATAGATTTCAAAATCTCTTCAAGTTTATTAGTCATGTGTCAAGTGTCGCAATGTTCTACAATTCCATTTAAATTTTGTAAATAGCCACTATTGACAGACTCAATATAGTTAAACTTGAAAGGGCTTATATAGAGAAGGTATGACTTTGTGCTGAATTTGCAAAGCATTAGCCGGCCAGGAGCAGCCAATAACATGTCAAACGCCTCGGTTCAGATACGTGCTACTTCGTTCAACACGTTGACTGCCACGGGGGGAAACAGATGTATAAATAAGTAGTGGTGACTTGGCATCGTGCCTTAAAGCAAATGCTGGAACTTCCTGTACCAAATATTGATATTTTTAAAAAACCTTTAAAATTTTTTTAGAGCTGGAAAAATGAGATTTTTGAAAAAATGAGATTTTTGAAAACATGAGATTTTTGAAAACATGAGATTTTTGAAAACATGAGATTTTGGAAAACATGAGATTTTTGAAAAAATGAGATTTTTGAAAACATGAGGTTTTTGAAAACATGAGGTTTTTGAAAAAAATAGATTTTTCAAAACACGAGATTTTTCAAAAAAATAGGATTGACATTGACATCAAATAATATATTACTAAAATTCTGGCACTTACATTTTTCAACATTTGATTTTTATTTGACTCATCCACTTGTTTACCTGTCTACTTGTTTAGCAATCTATTACTGTCTGTTTACCAAAGCCTAATATTCTATCTGTTTTTGTATACCTATCTCTTTTTCTACTTTACTACCTGATCACCTGTTTACCTGTCAAGCTACCTGCCTGTCTACCTGTTTACCTGTATACCTGTTTACCTGTCTGTCTGTCTATTTAACAATATCAATTTTGTTTAGGATTCAGTAACAACAATTCGAAAACATCCTATTTGACCAAAAAAGTGGCATTTTTTGCATCTCTAATAGATGGACTTGCCTCCGCAAAAATTTTATCAGTTCTTTATTTTGTCAATACAAGTAAAATATTGTTTGAAGCAAACAAGTTGAATGCAACAAAACTGTCTATAATTACATTATTTGCTACGTATCTTCAAAAGTGCTGAAATTGCCTTTCCAAGGTATGCCAAAATATTCAGAAGTCTTTTAAATGTAATAATAGATACATTTTTCTCATTTTCGTGCGATCAATACAACTTACCTCACCTTCACAATTAAAAAGGTTAATAATAACATAAAGAGCAATTAATAAATACTCTAATAATATAATTCTAAGTAATTTTTAACTAACTACACGTAATATAAAAATATTAGTAATAAATTGTTAGAGTAAAATATTATGAATATTAGTATCTTTCTTGAGCTAGTCAGAAAAGATTAGTACTATAAGTGATTTTAAGATTTTACACTTAGAATTAAATTACTCTAAAGAATGTGAGCTTCTGAAAAGGTTTTAAAAACATTAACAGATAGGTAGTTAAAAATTTAGAAGACAATCTATCACTTTGTTAGAAAGTATATATTATATCAAAATATAATATAATATAATAATTAATCTTTCTTCTTTCTCCAAAGCTTTATACAAGTCATCTATGTTCTTCGCCCACATAAGCATATCAGATCATACAAGCCAAAGGATGTCTTCTATGTCCCTTCGACATCAATACCGTGGGTAGAAAATATATTACGATGCGATATTATTATAATAAATCATTATTTTCCCTAATTTACGTCCTTGTTTTATTCTTATTATTAAAAACTTTATAGCATTTCTGTTAGAAACTGTTTTCTGTCGACCATCGTAAAGCTAATAATTATTTCATGCAAAAAGTGACTACTAATGAGCACCACACTTCTAATGAGAACTGCACTACTAATGAGCAACCGAGTTTTGATTTAGGAAAGGAACAAAAAAATCTATATTTTGAGACATTTGCTTTAAAGAATGTCAATACAAACCAGTAGAACAAATGTGCTGGAAAAAATAAAGATAAATGAAAGTTGTGAAAGGTAGAAAAAAAGTTACTTGATTTACCAAAAGAGTTGTATTGGACTCGTAATAGATAGCCTAACTGTATGATGCCATATGAGGTAACATTATGAGACCAAAACTAGATTGAAAAAAAAATATAATTTATAATTTTCCATTGATCATTTAATTTTCAAAGCTATAGTATGATGTGATATCTAATTCTTAAAGCTTAATGGAAAATTGAAACCGTGCAAGCATGAAAAAAGATGGTGATAGAGACCATAGAAATGTGACTTCTGCATACAAGACTTAAATTGGTTGAAAATGTCAGATTCTCATACTATCTGTTGAACCAATAACATATTAATCAACATACCACTATGTAACCATCTTTTAATGGGTCAGATTAAAAAAAATGATACATAAAACAAGTGAATCGATGCAGACAGAAAAGGTCATCACTTTTCAGTAGATTTTTTTACTTTAGCTTTTCTTAGCTGTTGTGAATCTTTTCTTAGCTGTTGTAAATTTTTTTATAACATAATCCCCTTATTGTTTGCATTTATCGGTGGTTTTGGTTTAAAATTGAGAATGTCGTCAGTTCTGAATATTGTTTCGAAAAATACAAACACTATCGTAATTCTAACTAATGAGTAGGATCTTAGCAACCAAACCACAACTCATTAATAAGTATTAAGCTTTCAAGAAGACTATTGTAGAAGTTAAGACTGATGTGTTTGACAAACATTCTCTGTGATTTCTCCTATAAATAGATTTATTACTGAAATCCATGCCCATTTCTGGTGGCAGTTTTTTTTTTTTTGCCACTTTATAAGTCATTTCTTGAGATAAAGCCATTGGAATTTTAGAATTGCCTTGTTTTACTGTTTTTTTGTTCCTATCATTTTATTTTAATAATTTTGAAGTATGATTTTTAGAGTTATTTAAAAAAAAACTGACTTGAACCTTAATTAGAGAAATAAAGTAATTGCTGATTAATAAATTGTATTATATTCGTTCACACAGTAGACCATAAAGAAATATTGTTTTCACAATTTCACTCTTCCTGTAATTGGGTTTGAAGAACTTTATGTATTTAAAATTAACATACATTCATTGACTGCTTGTACATTTTTTTTACCTTCTTGCTATAACTTCAAAAATTTATAGATACAACGAATAATAAAGAAATTATTTCAATAAACTTAAGTTTCGTACACGGCACAAATGTTCTATTTGTTTTATTAGTTTCATTAAAATTATTCTGATTTAGGCATTTCTTGTTAAATCAAGATTTGTACTACAAAAGATCTATATTCACATACACGACGACTTATCACAATCGACCCGTATAGAAATGATTTCATCGAGAGCGAATGACGACCAGTAGGGGCGTAACGCAACTTCCGTTGCATTCTCACACTTTTACTGACCAGTGAACACACCTAAAAAAGTTTTACTTCAAAAATGTCAACGTATTGTTGAAAACCATGGTTCATAATTTTAAAACTAGGAGTGATGTCTTGTAATTATTTAGAAGATATTTAGAAATTAATAAATTTAATTGTCTACAAAGTCGTATGGATCTCCAGTAACCCTTGCAACTAAAAATGTTTGATAATTTTTTTTCAACTAATTTATTTAATTAATAACATAGATTATCAGTTTTTACACAAAATTTATTTGATTTGTATTATTATGTATTGA
>NW_020538040.1:12060716-12093504 GCF_003426905.1 Ctenocephalides felis
TCTTTTGTGTAGATTCACCAATGTAAAACTCTTGGCAACTTAGACAATTTAATTTGTATACTAATTACTTAAAATTTTTGAATCGAATTTAGATTTTAATTTAGTAAATATGTTGAAAGAAGTGTGTATCTGAAATAAAGACCCACTCCATATATATAAATTTTTAATTGTTCAATTCGAAAATGAAGATTTTACTTTTTTATCTATTCCAATTGATATCTTATTACAAACCCACTTATAATAATTGTAATTGTATTAATTAAATTTACCATGCACATGATGTTTAATAGTATAATAAATATAAATAGTATAAAAAATAAATAAAATAATGTAAATAGTAATATATAAATATAATGCATCGATTATGTAGTTGAATATCGAAACATACTTCACTCATAATTTGTTAAACACATTTCGTATTATGCATTATTTTTAAGTGTAAAAGTCAACTGTAATCAATTTCATCTACTTATTTTTAAAAAATATGTTTTATGTAAGTATTGATAATCAGTAACTACGAAACAACACAGAGTGCACGTATGCTCAGCTCATTGATAAAAGAATAGTATTAGGCTCAGCCTTTAGTCATATTAGATCTAATTGATTCATTTTCATTCAAACTATTTTTTTATAATATCTTTAAATAGTAATTGTTATTTTAAATTATTTAGTAGTTTAGAATAATATTTTCCGCCTTATCCTGAATTTTTGAATTTACTGCCTAAAAGTATTTAAAATAATATTTTTTTTATTATGTTGGTGAATCTAAACGATGACGGTTTGCACAAGCTTCAGTACGAACGCAGTTATTGGTTGGATCTCATTAGTGCGGTTGTTTCACAAAGTAATAAGTCGGTTTCTATATTCAATTTACGATTAAATTTGTGATATATACATATTTGATAGTCTCTGCGTTAAAAATTTAAACGACGCAACAAGAATTGTTTATATTGTCGTTTTTGTCGAAAACAAATATGGAACATAGTGATATATTTCGAATGGCAAAGAGAACGCTGCAAAATACATGATATCGCTAACTGATAAAATAATGACATCAGTTTCGTACAATCTCCGTAGTCCATTTTACAACATGACATTGTGTGGTTAACTAATGAGCTGAAATTGTTTGGCCCAATGCTAGAAGAGAAGTACAAATGCGCTTTAGACAAACTTTTCGTTATGGTGCGTGACGCAGTTTTGATCTCGAATACTAACAGCAACATTCGTTTCATGATGGTATATTTAATAGAATTAAGAGCAAGTGGCTGGAAATCCTATGCTGCTACAGATTCTCAATATCAGGACAAAATTTCAAAATTTCTAGAGGAGTATCCGCCAGACACAATCGGCTATAAAGCTCCCTCCAAAGTAGTTATAGTACAGGGTGAAGAACAAGTTGGTAGCACAATAATTGAAAAATTACAGACTGAAAATAACACTTCTGAAAAAGATAATGCAGGTGCAATCAAATCAGAAGCAGGACCCTGCTCGGAAATGACTGAGCGGCAATTCTTTGATATGGTTACTGATATTGGCGAAACTGAAACCGATCCCACAAAGCTTACTGGGATAAGAAAAATCTTTTGGTTACTCAGAAATATGCCCTGATCGCAAGATCACAAAATATGATACACTAAGCGCTGCAGAAAAAATAAAAATATTCTTGATAAGAATTTGTGTTTATAATTAATTGTATTAAATATTAAATTTAATAAATGCGTTTTTTTGTTTAACCCGTTTTTTTATTTTGATGTGACCAAATAATAATATTACATGTATATAGCATAAAAAGACTTTTGTAGAAAATAAAATTTAACGTCGACGTTCAATCCTCAGGGAATCTACCAAGATATACCTAGTATTGCAATTACTATAGGCTAAAGATTTGCATGATATTGTTATGGGATAACACTTCGGTATATATTTTAGTCTTAAATGTTTATTAGTTCTATGTAATGATGGCTGAAACGATAGCCAAACGCTATGATTTGGATTTTACCATACCATAATTTTATAACAAAATTATCGTTTTTTTATTAATCTTATGCCCATTTATTTAGATTTTGTCTAATGTATATACATACACTCTTCATACATAATATTCATAAATCCAAATGGTGCAGTTTCTTTTTATACGAAATATATTTCATCAGTCTTCTAAAACCGTAGATTTCCTTGCCTCCTACTTGGTTCTATACGCAATCGAGAGTAGACTTGCGCAGTTGTAGACTGCGCAATGCTTCTGATGATCATACGATCACGTGGTTTGGACGACGAATCACATTGGCGGCCAGCAAGTCGACCATAGATAAAAAGCACCATAAGTTCGCGACCCTAAACAATATAGCATGTTCGCGACCATCTTGCAATTGAGTCTCTCTTGCGCGCACTTCAAGTCGGTCTCCGTCTGTACTGTCAGTACTGTCAACTGTTACCAACGTCAGGCATAATTTTAATTGAAAAAAGCGAGTAACGAGCTTACAATAAGAAATTAAAAGAAAGTTATAATTATTGATAATGCTATGATAAGTATCACCTATTAGAAAAGATAAAGCTCGTTTATTACACCTTTGTGTCTTTCGTTTATTGTATCTCTCATTTTTTCCGTATCACTTTGACATTCTCTCTAAGGGCATCAATCATTTCGGCCGCTTAACTTGAATAGAATTATAAAGATCACAGATTAATTCAAATGCCGCTTAATAAGGAAATTGAAAAGCTGCAGGACGAAGTTTCTCAGGATTTTCAGTTTCACAAAACGAAGAAATTTTATTAACCACATTTGATAAAGAACTGACGAACTAAATGAACTGCGAAAAAAAGGTAAAATTTGTATTCTTGTTGAAGCTGTTTGTGATTGTTATAGCTTTTGATCAAAGAAGTTTGTGTATTTTCGTTTTTATAAGAAGTTGCAGATGATTTAGGAATTTCTGGTCTAAAAGAACTTTCTTTTTATTGATATATTATATCTTATTCATATCTCAGACAGTCAGACAGGGGTGCCTGGTATGAGAAAACAGTTTTCATATTTTATATATACATTTCATTTGACTATTTCATTAATATAATATTTATTATAATTGAAATATCTTTATATAACTCTTCAATCTTCTTCGTCTTCAATTTCCTTATAATATTTCTTTATTTTCCTTTTAAATTTATCGTCATCATTAGTCATCTTAATATCGATTGGGAATTCATTATGTTTTACTAGCGCTCCATATAACATTTTTTCTCAATTTCTTAAGTTCAATGTGTTGTCTAGTGTAGTGTTTATCTTGATTTATACCTAGTGTTGTACTTGTTTTAATTTAAATTTGAATATTTCATTAATATAATATTTTTTTTAATTAAAATATCTTTATCGTCAACTCTTCAATCTTCTTCGTCTTCAATTTCCTTATAATATTTCTTTATTTTCCTTTTAAATTTATTGTCATTATTATTCATCTTAATATCGATTGGCAATTCATTATTAGCGCTCCATATGACATTTCTTCTCAATTTTTCTTAAGTTCAATGTGTTGTCTAGTGTAGTCGTGTAATCTTGATTTATGTCTATTGTTGTACTTGTTTTAATTTTGTTTGACTTCATTTTGTGTATTAATTTGCATTTCTCTATTTCAATTATGTTATTTAGTGATTGGTTATTTGTTTCTGTATGTAATTATTTGGTGGGTGTTAAATGTGGAATGCTATTTTTATGGCTTTATTCATTATTCTCTGTATGTCATTTAGGTTAGCTTTAGTTGTTTGGCTCTATGTTATTTAATTCCATATAAAATTATAGGTATTATTTGCGTTTTAAGAATTAGTATCTTATTTTTTTTGCCGAAAGAGTGGATCTTTTTTGAAGTCCCTGTTAATGTTTTTATTTATTTTTTTTATTTTGTTTATATGTTCTGATCATGTCAGTTTTTCATTTATTATCAGTCCTTTGTAAGTATTTTATGCTTTCAACTTCTATTTCTGTATCATTTACATTAATATTTAGTTTAGTGTTCCCGGTATTTTGTTTTTGTTTGAAATATATGTATTTTGTTTTATCGATGCTAATTGTTAGTTTATTTTCAGTTAGTCACTCGAAGTATGTTTGTATGTATCTTCGAGTCTTTTTTTATCCTTGTCTGCATATACTATGGTAGTATTGTCTGCATATAGTATGTATCTTCCTTTTAGTTTGGCATCTTTAAGGTAATAATAGATATAATGAAGGTCCTAATACAGAACCCTGTGGGACTCCACAGTTTATGCTACATCTTCCACTTGTGAAGTTTCCCATCTTCGTCCTTACCACCTTGATAAGACTTGATAAGATAGATACTATATTCAATAAAAATTCCGTTCATAAACAGGTATAATAAGCTAAATTGATGAAGGATCTTGTAAAAATCAAATAATAAATCACGTCTTAATCCAGTATGTAAATTTGTCTTTGTTAGTCAAAACACAACCTTACGCATTAATCAATAATTCAATAAGCACATTTAACTTACAAATTAATCAGACATTGTGATTTAATTTAGAAAAAAGAATTATATCTATCATATTAAGTATATTAAACAAAATTTCTATTTTAGATGAATGAACATGGAACCTTCGATTAATTGGACGGATTTGATATACACAGATACAGTCGATAAATAATTATACCTGATTTCCAAATAGAAAACCAACTGTAGCTCAGAAATGCTTTTGTTCTATTTGTTGGTGCAGGAGGCTTGGGTTGTCCCGCTTTGATGTACTTGACTGGTGCTGGTGTTGGTCAGTTTACAAAATATCTGAAATAATACATAATTTCAATATTATAATTTAATAATGAGTACTACGAAAGATTAATGGATTGTTAATATTACTAAGTAATTATTCTCTCATATAATATATATCTCATATATAATACTTTGGCTTCATATAATAAATCTAAAAAACTAATATGTGCAAATGATTTTCAGTATTTCAAAGAGAAACTGGAATCGTGGACTATGATTTCATTGAAATAACTAACTTGCAAAGGCTAATGTTACACTATCAGAGCAGTATTGGAATGAGAATTGTTGATTCAGCAATTAATCATTCAAGCAGGTATAAATTGAAGACATTCCTTATTAAAATTGTACAAATGTGCTGATTATTTATATTTTTAAGACTTAATAACAGTATTGCCAATATTAAGTTTGTCCAATACAACATAGTCTTAGACAGAATCAATGCAACAGATATTATTATATGGTACAACGTATTATTATAGACTGCACATATTGTCTGCTGCATTATGCTAAATCATCCTTTAGTACCAGGAAGTGCTTTACAAATGGAAGGATTGTCTAGCTTACTGTTTACAACTATAAAAATGGAAATTGCTACTGGTATTTGTATGATACAAATATCATGCCTGTAAAATTAGCATTGTATTTAAAACATTATAGATTTGATGCAGATATGTATTTGCTGATTCGCTTCCCTCTAAAAACATTACAAACTGTGCAGATGGAGTTTTTTTTGCAGCAGATGAGAAAGTGAATCAATTTATATATTTATCAATAGTATTTCAGGCTCTTGTAAATTGAGCCCTTTGTTCATTTAGTTTTCTAATTTTTGTACAAAATCATTACATAACTTGAATAGTATGAATAATATATTTGAATCTTAATTTTTCTTGATAGAGACACATTTACTTTAATCAGAAATGTTAATGGAACTTTATATAAATAACAAAATATCTTTTATACTTAATATATTTTATTTTTCAGCATCTGGAGTGATTGGTGTACTACAGGCTGTTGAAGCTATAAAAATAATAAAAGAAAAACCAGTTTTGAATTATCGTTTATTAGTCTACTAAAGTAATGATTCTTCATTTTGAAATATAACTTTGCTAGAAAAATCCGAAGTCTGTGCTGTCTGCTCTAATAACTGATAAAGTTAAAATTAATTTATATACATATTCATGTAGAAGCAATAAATATTGTTTATTTAATCTTGCAGGAGTCATATCTGAACATACTGTCTGATAACAAGGGAATTAGTGTAATAATAATAATAATAAATATTAGTCTGCTTGAGCATAACAAAACAATGATTCCGTTTCCCTCCCTAGTTTATTATTCCCATTATATTATATTACTTTTTATCACTTTTTATTCACTCCTTGAAATTGCAACTGATGTTTGGATAAAGGGATAACGACAATTTTTATTTTTAAGATTTATAAAATAAAATTTAATTTAAAAATATAAGATTTGTAAATCAATTATGATTATTAATGAAATCAAGAAAAATTACAACCAACATTACCATATCTTTGAATATAACGACATTAGTGGCGAAAATAGAAATCTGTAATTAGAAGATTCAAATATTTTTAATATATGTTTAATATTTGCATATTATATATGTTTTGAAACTTTAAAATTGAAATATCTCACATTTCAAGACTTATCGTTCAACATAAATATTCATTAAAGTCACTTAGCAGCACCACTTTGCCACCTTGTGCCACTGAATAATTGTTGGCAGTATGCACTTTGCAGATCGATGCATCCGAAAATTGGGAGATTTGTATTTAAAAGTTTTATCTGTGATATTTTTACCATCGTAATAAAAATGATTAACTAAAATTTAATTTTTACTTCAATGCATCTATTCGATTTTAAATTTTGTTTTCAAATTAAATACCAAAGCCCTCTACGCCCATAAAAAACAGTTTGTGTTCATTTTTTCCGAAATCAAAGTATTAAATCTAGTAGTATATTTATGATATAAAAGACTGTCGTGAACAATTGAAAACGTATATTTTTCGAGCTCGCAAAATTCTTACGATTCTTAAATCTGAAAAGTGTTTAACTCAACATTCGTAATTAAACTAAATTATTTTTTTTAACAAAATTAAAGCCGACTGCATTGATAACAAGGATTGAAGAAATTTATATTCTGAAAAAAAAAGTGCGGATTCAAAAATTTGAACTTTTAAATTCCGACGTGTGACCAGGACAAAAACTAAGTAAGTATGATACTTGTTGATATATTATTAGAAATATGTTTTGCGTTTCATTAGCTAAGACTATTTTTGTATCACAATTCAAATTTATAGAACATTTAATATTTATTTTAATTCTATTTGAGTATTATTTTTCATATACTTAAGTACATGGGTGCATTCGCGTTGGACGCTTACGCGCTGTGAGTGCTCACACTTATAAGCACAAATTTTTAGTGTTCGAGATGGCCGATAAGCGTTTAGAACCAATAACTAAATTTCGTTCGTTTTGAATACTGTAAGCGTCAATATAATCATCAACATGGCGGTAACAGTAATTGTGTAAATTTTATTACTTTCTGGATCAATTAGCTCAACAAAAAATAATTGTGATCTACAGCTTGCCATTTTTGCGGGATTATATGGAATTTAACAATTAATAAATAAATGAAATTTGGTCAGCTTATGCTTAAGTTGAATTCGTTTTGACAGATCGTAAACACTGACGCTCACGCTTTCGCTGCCCTACCTCATGCTACGATGATGCTACGATGATGCTACGACTCAGCCATGAGCGTATTTATGCGACACTCACAGCACCAAGTCGAACGATGAATATGACATGTAAGCACGCTATGTGAATAATTGTTTATATGATTATATTATAATTATTTATATGATTTAGAATAATAACTTGGCGAGTTTTTATACTAACTAGTGGTGCATGGCATTGCGCCTTAGGGCAAGTTGCTGCAACTTCCTGTATCGTATGGAGGAATAAAAACAATCAACGATCAATGGAAGTTATTAAAGAATTAATACTAATTGTAAGAGCTTTTCAAATTTGTAGTCGGAGCGTATTATGGGCATGTTTTTCAAAAATTGTTTCAATTTATTTCAAAATTTGGATTTTTTTTTGAAATTTGAAACGTAAAGATATGCAAAACAATTTCATTTTCGATTTTTGTGATAACTATAGCTTACCCTACAGAAAGATAACAAAAAGTTTAATCCGTACATTCAAATTTAGATGCATATAATGATTATCGCCATGATTCCAAAATTATATTGTGATATCAAAAGCATCAACATTAGAAATGTTAAAAATTGAGTTGGTGAATATTTAAATCCTAGAAACGTCTAAAAAACTATGTTCATTAATTGATTTCTCTTTTTAGAATCTAACAATGCCGTTGTTGGCAAGTCGTGACCTAGAGCAAAGTTTCCCTCTTCGGCCAAGTACGGAAATGCAGGAGACGCCGTCAAGCATGCCCGAATAAAACCGAAGAAAAAATCATCTTCTAGGAAACCGATAAAAGACTGCACCAGGGATAAAATCAGAAGAAATCCGTTCTTTATATTCATACGAGTGTTTCGGAAACCACGAGGACATTTTCCTGCTGAAGTGGACTGTCCGTGGAGCGCGAATCTAGAAAGGAGGTATGTCCCTGTGCGAACAAAAGCCCCATGTGGATTAAGCAAGTTATCTATTCTGAAATAATTTTGCTCCATAGTTATTTAAACTAGTGGTATTATTAGTTAATTTGATTTTTGATTTTTGTAAGATCACTATAACTTACCTTACGGCAAGTTAATAATAGGATAGTAATTTTGTGTTTATTTGGGCAATAAGAAACATAAAACAGATCAAATCAGAAAAAGGATATTTAAAAATGCGAAAGGCAGCGACTATTGCTTATTGTTAGATAAAAAGATTAATACGATTCATATTCAAGATTTACAGGATAAAATTCAAATTTTAAAGAACAGAACATTAGATTTGTAAATTAATCACGATAATCTTCCAATATAACGTTAGAGGCAAAAATAGAAAATTTTAATTAGTATAATATTATAGTATATTGTAAATATCTTTCAAAACTTATAAATTGAAATACCACTTTTCAGGACATGTCGTTTGATACGAATCTTCCGAAGGCGCTTTCCAGGTTCATGCATAAGACACTATGCATAAAATGACGTAAGTATGATACTAGATACATAATTTCTTTTTACATAAGTTTTTCTTGAAGCTGTTTTCTTCGATACAATATTCACAGATACCCACGATTTCTCAACTTCTACTGGAACGATTTACTGGAATTTTTTTCAGCCTCCATAGGCTTTTCTCTTGACTCTCGATTTCATTAATGACGTCATAAAATTTATTTGGCATTGACTTTTGTTGACATTTTAAATTTTATTGCCCACAAATACTTTATTATGATTTTGAATAACTTGGAAGCAAAATTATCTAGAATAATAACTTAATTTTCAGATAGAAAGTATTCGGAAAGATGGCTTTGGAGGTTTTTGCTATCGTAGGAACGGACGCATCAAGATTCGCGCTCCACGGACAGTCGCACATCATCATGAAATGCCCATGTGGTACGCCCGAAACACTCGTGAAAATTTGAAGAACGCAGAGTCGAAGTTTTTCCTCCGTCACACTTGGAGGATATTGTATTTGTGCGTGCCAAACTGTGGAAAACCAGGTGGAAACTATTGAAGTAAGATTTGAAGAATTCTGATCAACATAGCAATGCCTGAAGAGCACCAGGGCCACAACCGACGTCCACAATGAATCGGGAGCAACTTGGCTCTCAGGTCAGTTTCCTAAGGGGAGTTTGCATACGTGGTTAATGGTTACAACATTTTGGCCAAATTGATTTCGGAAACTAAATCCAGTGTCATAAAAACCTAAATCGGTAGCAGGAACTCACTGAGGTTGCCAAAGCTAAAGGCAAAAAAATAACAAGTAGCAAGACTCCTCAGAGAAAACTAACAAAAACAGTACAATATAAAATTTATTTTTAGTTAATAATTTTATATTTTTGCTAAATAAAAAATCCATGAAGTAGAAAAATCTAATCTTAAAACAATATTGTATAGATAGTATTATTATTTTTTAAGTATTTTGTGTAAAACATTGTAAATGTAAATGTTTTATATAATGCACAAGCGAGAAACATCATGTAATGATTATATATATGTACCCAAATTTGAATGTACGGTTTTAACATTTTTTTAAAATAATATTAGATATCCTGTATAAAAGTTCATGATTGAGCCTTTGACATCAACAAATTTCAATTGATTAGTTTTGTGTAAAAATCATGAAGCTAAATATTTTTGTCAGAACTAGTAATTTAAGTGAGATCAAAAATGACTTTACTGTGTGGAACTTAGCCAGTTTATAAACTTTCCGAAATTAAAGATAAATTTTTTATATATCTTTACTTTCCAAAGGTTTCTAAAAATTTTGGCAAACCGAAGAAAAATTGAATGTATGTATGCGTGTGTGTATGTATGTGTGTGTGTGTATGTACATGTGTGTGTTCGGATACAAATTTTCGACGATTTTGGGAACATGGTCAACCAATTTCAATAATTCAAAGATCATTTGATGTGTATTAATGAGTAGACGTGCTGATTAGTTTTTGTCCAAGACAGGGCCAACTGTTTTAAAGACACTAGGCAAAAAGTGCGAAAAATGGTAATTCAGTTTTGTGAGAGAACGAAGCGTCCGATTTGAATGATTTCAAAAACATGTAATTTGTACTTGCGAAACGAAGAACTGATTCAATTTTTGGAAAGGCGGGTCCAGCGTTTTTGGAGATCCAATAAAAAAGTCATTTTGTGGTGACAAATGATCATTAAACAAATGCACATCAAACTATTATATATTTTTCTAGAACTTTTAATAATAATAATTTTTATTTATATTTCTATGCTCAGACTGCGACACAGCGCTTATGCGCTTTGATATTTTGCCTCAAATACAGCTACGCAGCGCGATTGCTTTAAAAAAAGTTTAAAATTTTCAATAATCTTCAAAATATAAAAAAGAAAATTCAAATTATTCAGTGAAGTGAAATTTCTTCAAATAGTGTCAAAAATCAAATATTCTCAGTTTTCAAAAAATCTGAAAACTTTTCCAAAAAACGAACGAACACTCTATCGATATACCAAGTAAATCATTTAATTTTAATTCTAACAAACGTCAAAAAAAACTACTCATATTTTCCCAAACTTTGATGAATTTTCAAAATTAAACTACTTGTTGTAAGACCATAATATTTCAGTACGTTTTATAAGACCAGGATATATATCGCCAAAAAAAAATTCCATAAAAATCGGCTTAAATTTTTTTTCTACAGTTAATTACAAGAAAACGGCTCGATAGATTTTCAACTAAAACTAATCAGTATCATTCCCAAGTAATATCTTTCGAACAGTTTTTCATTTTTGAAAATCGATTCGGTAGTATGAGCTTAAATGTGCACGAAAAGTTTAACTTTTTTTCCAAATTACTAAGAAATGCCTTGGCCGATCCTTGGCTGCGCAAAACTGAGAAAAAATAATCCACATCAGAATACATCGATTGGCTTTTAAATTTTTGAAATCGGTTTAGGCGTTTTTGAGCAATCGTCGATGAAAGTTATGATTTTGACAAACGCCAAAAAACCACACTAATTTTTGCAAACTTTGACGATTTTTTAAAATTAAACGACTTGTCGTAGGACCGTAATATTCTAGTATGATCTATAAGACCATGGTATCTACCGTCAAAAAAATCGTGAAAATCGCCGAATTTTTTTTTTTTTAACACCTTATTACAAGAAAACGGCTCGGCCGATCTTTACCAAAAACTAATCAGGTCGATTCCTAATCAATATGTTTCGAACAGTTTTTGAATTTTCAAAATCGATTTAGAATTGCGGTCTAAAACGTGGACGAAATTTTTTTCACTTTTCCGCGATTTACAAAGAAACGGCTCGGCTGATCGTCGCACAAAACTTAGGAACGCTAGTCCTCATCGAGATACATCGAATGGCTTTTAAATATTTGAAATCGGTCCGGCCGTTTTTGAGAAAACGTCGATTTACGGCAAAAAATCTGTTCACACACACACACACACGCACACACACACACATACTTTTTCCAAATTTGGTCTCATTCGATTCAGAATGGCTTTAAACGTCGAGAAAACATAAAATTAGCAATTCGGATTTTTTTATGAAAACGAACTTCTCCTTCGGAAAATTAATAAATAAATCAATAATGGCTGTTCTGCTCGAAGGTTCGTTCATAAGCTGACAATTATGGAATTTAACAAAAATTAACAAAAAATATATATATTATTTTTATTGACTATTGTATAATTGCGAAACCACTTCAACATACACTTGAGTCGTCTGTGGGCACTGTGAAAATATGCCTGGTTGCGCATTCATTCCAGTTGCACACGTATACAGTAACGTCTTAGGAAGTAAAATTCATCGAAAGTAAAAGACAAAAACATAATTATCAAATATATTAGTAAAAGACAACTATATTATTATATAATATAGATATATTTGTTATGTACGTTTCTGTAAAAATATAATTATATGGAAACTAATAAAAAAATTTTACATCAAACTTTATAATTATCCATTGTATGATATTTATGGAAGCATTCCCCAAGGTGCATACTAGGTTTCTCAGGACATGTGTCACAGTAGAACTCCGTCTCGTATCTTGCCATAATTTCCATGTGGTCAAGCACTACACAAACATATTTATTTCCTTTGAGCGAAATATGCTGCTTACCATTCAATCTGATACTAGTACTAGTATCAGATACTAATTGAATTACTGCTAACTTGGAAACCTAAAGGGTTTTGTACTACTAATAATTTGTATTCCAAGAGGAACGTCTGAAGATCTTGGCACTTCTTCCCAGTCAGAGACACCTTCCCATTTGGGAGAATCTTCATCATTTGTAACTTTAGTTCTGCGTTTTAATATTTCAATACTTGATTTTTTAGTAATCACTATCTTGTCTTTACCTTTATTGGTGTTAACCGTAGCACAATATTTTTCATGTTGGTTTATACTTCCGAAGGCGTCGAATTCAGAAAGGTTTTTTTCTTCTGTAATGAATGAGCATGAAACACAATTTCACTTTCGTTTTTTGCTATTCCAAAATAGCAATAACTGATAAGGTTAAATTTAATCTAACTAAATATATATAGATATTTATGTAGAAGCAATAAATAATGTTTATTTAATCTTGCAGAACTCATATCTGAAAATACTGCAATAATAATGATGAATATTAGTCTGCCCGAAGGCAGGTTCATGGTATGAGAGCACCACAAAACAATGATTCCGTTTCCCTCCCTCGTTTATTATTCCCATTACAATTTGATTACTTTTTATTCACTCCTTGAAATTGCAACCGATGTTTAGATAAAGAGATAAATACAATTTTTATATTTAGGATTCATAGAATGAAATTTAATCGGCAGATTTTTTATGCATCAAAATATAATATTTATAAATTAATCAAGAATATTAATGAAAGCAAGAAAAATTATAACCAATATTACCATATCTTTGAATATAGCAAAAATAGAAACCCGTAACTATTTTTAATATATGTTTAATATTTGCATATTATATATCTTTCAAAACTTTGAAATTAAAATATCACATTTCAAGATATATCGTTCAACATAAATTCTCATTGAAGTCACATTGAAGGCACCACATTGCCACCTTGTGCCGCGGAATAATTGTTAGCAGTATGCACTTTGCAGATCGATGCATCCAAAAATTGGAAGATTTCTATTTAAAAGTTTTATCTGTGATATTTTTACCATCGTAATAAAAATGATTAACTAAAATTTAATTTTTACTTCAATGCATCTATTCGATTTTAAATTTTGTTTTCAAATTAAATACCAAAGCCCTCTACGCCCATAAAAAACAGTTTGTGTTCATTTTTTCCGAAATCAAAGTATCAAATCTAGTAGTATATTTATGATATAAAAGACTGTCGTGAACAATTGAAAACGTATATTTTTCGAGCTCGCAAAATTCTTACGATTCTTAAATCTGAAAAGTGTTTAACTCAACATTCGTAATTAAACTAAATTATTTTTTTTAACAAAATTAAAGCCGACTGCATTGATAACAAGGATTGAAGAAATTTATATTCTGAAAAAAAAAGTGCGGATTCAAAAATTTGAACTTTTAAATTCCGACGTGTGACCAGGACAAAAACTAAGTAAGTATGATACTTGTTGATATATTATTAGAAATATGTTTTGCGTTTCATTAGCTAAGACTATTTTGTATCACAATTCAAATTTATAGAACATTTAATATTTATTTTAATTCTATTTGAGTATTATTTTTCATATACTTAAGTACATGGGTGCATTCGCGTTGGACGCTTACGCGCTGTGAGTGCTCACACTTATAAGCACAAATTTTTAGTGTTCGAGATGGCCGATAAGCGTTTAGAACCAATAACTAAATTTCGTTCGTTTTGAATACTGTAAGCGTCAATATAATCATCAACATGGCGGTAACAGTAATTGTGTAAATTTTATTACTTTCTGGATCAATTAGCTCAACAAAAAATAATTGTGATCTACAGCTTGCCATTTTTGCGGGATTATATGGAATTTAACAATTAATAAATAAATGAAATTTGGTTAGCTTATGCTTAAGTTGAATTCGTTTTGACAGATCGTAAACACTGGCGCTCACGATTTCGCTGCCCTACCTCATGCTACGATGATGCTACGATGATGCTACGACTCAGCCATGAGCGTATTTATGCGACACTCACAGCACCAAGTCGAACGATGAATATGACGACATGTAAGCACGCTATGTGAATAATTGTTTATATGATTATATTATAATTATTTATATGATTTAGAATAATAACTTGGCGAGTTTTTATACTAACTAGTGGTGCATGGCATTGCGCCTTAGGGCAAGTTGCTGCAACTTCCTGTATCGTATGGAGGAATAAAAACAATCAACGATCAATGGAAGTTATTAAAGAATTAATACTAATTGTAAGAGCTTTTCAAATTTGTAGTCGGAGCGTATTATGGGCATGTTTTTCAAAAATTGTTTCAATTTATTTCAAAATTTGGATTTTTTTTTGAAATTTGAAACGTAAAGATATGCAAAACAATTTCATTTTCGATTTTTGTGATAACTATAGCTTACCCTACAGAAAGATAAAGAAAAGTTTAATCCGTACATTCAAATTTAGATGCATATAATGATTATCGCCATGATTCCAAAATTATATTGTGATATCAAAAGCATCAACATTAGAAATGTTAAAAATTGAGTTGGTGAATATTTAAATCCTAGAAACGTCTAAAAAACTATGTTCATTAATTGATTTCTCTTTTTAGAATCTAACAATGCCGTTGTTGGCAAGTCGTGACCTAGAGCAAAGTTTCCCTCTTCGGCCAAGTACGGAAATGCAGGAGACGCCGTCAAGCATGCCCGAATAAAACCGAAGAAAAAATCATCTTCTAGGAAACCGATAAAAGACTGCACCAGGGATAAAATCAGAAGAAATCCGTTCTTTATATTCATACGAGTGTTTCGGAAACCACGAGGACATTTTCCTGCTGAAGTGGACTGTCCGTGGAGCGCGAATCTAGAAAGGAGGTATGTGCCTGTGCGAACAAAAGCCCCATGTGAATTAAGCAAGTTATCTATTATAAGTTAATTTTCAAAATTTTCAAATTGATTATTATAAATACTGTAACTTTCATTATTCCTATTTTATAGACAACGACGTTTATATAAGTTTGAATGAAAAGTAAATAAACAAAACTTAATTAAGCGGAGTTAGTATGAAGGTCCTTCTCATATTTCTAGGAATCTATATAAACTGAATTGCGAAGTTAAAATTATTTATTTGAATTGTAATTAAAATCCGCATCATTTTCAACGTAAATACATTAATATTTTTTAAATTGTGAAATAAATAAAAAAAATTGCCTTCTTTTTCTTCACTGACTCACAACACAAACTAAATGTTTTTGATCGTTGATCCGAAATTGTAGACGAAAATTTGTATGCATACATACATATGTATTCATTTTTTCTAAGGTATGCGAAAATGATAAGAAACCTTTGAAACGTAAGGATATGGAGACATTTTGATTTTTGATTTTTGTAAGATCACTATAGCTTACCTTACGGGAAGTTAATAATAGGATAGTAATTTTGTGTTTATTTAGGCAATAAGAAACATAAAACTGGTCAAATCAGAAAAAGGATATTCAAAAATGCGAAAGGCCTGATGCTTATTGTTAGATAAAAAGATTAATACGATTCATATTCAAGATTTACAGGATACAATTCAAATTTTTAAAGAACAGAACATTAGATTTGTAAATTAATCACGATAATCTTCCAATATAACGTTGGAGGCAAAAATAGAAAATTTTAATTAGTAAATAAGTATTATTAGTATATTGTAAATATCTTTCAAAACTTATAAATTGAAATACCACTTTTCAGGACATATCGTTTGATACGAATCTTCCGAAGGCGCTTTCCAGGTTCATGCATAAGACACTATGCATAAAATGATGTAAGTATGATACTAGATACATAAGTAATTTTCTTTTTACAGAAGTTTTTCTTGAAGCTGTTTTCTTCGATACAATATCCACAGATACCCACGATTTCTCAACTTCTACTGGAACAATTTACTGGATTTTTTTTTCAGCCTCCATAGGCTTTTCACTTGACTCTTGATTTTGTTGACATTTTAAACTTTATGGCCCACAAATACTTTACTATGATTTTGAATAACTACGAAGCAAAATTATCTAGAATAATAACTTAATTTTCAGATAGAAAGTATTCGGAAAGATGGCTTTGGAGGTTTTTGCTATCGTAGGAACGGACGCATCAAGATTCGCGCTCCACGGACAGTCGCACATCATCATGAAATGCCCATGTGGTACGCCCGAAACACTCGTGAAAATTTGAAGAACGCAGAGTCGAAGTTTTTCCTCCGTCACACTTGGAGGATATTGTATTTGTGCGTGCCAAACTGTGGAAAACCAGGTGGAAACTATTGAAGAAGATTTGAAGAATTCTGATCAACATAGCAATGCCTGAAGAGCACCAGGGCCACAACCGACGTCCACAATGAATCGGGAGCAACTTGGCTCTCAGGTCAGTTTCCTAAGGGGAGTTTGCATACGTGGTTAATGGTTACAACATTTTGGCCAAATTGATTTCGGAAACTAAATCCAGTGTCAAAAAAACCTAAATCGGTAGCAGGAACTCACTGAGGTTGCCAAAGCTAAAGGCAAATAAATAACAAGTAGCAAGACTCCTCAGAGAAAACTAACAAAAACAGTACAATATAAAATTTATTTTTAGTTAATAATTTTATATTTATGCTAAATAAAAAATCCATGAAGTATAAAAATCTAATTTTAAAACAATATTGTATAGATAGTATTATTATTTTTTAAGTATTTTGTGTAAAACATTGTAAATGTAAATGTTTTATATAACGCACAAGCGAGAAACAGCATGTAATGATTATATATATGTACCTAAATTTGAATATACCGTTTTAACTATTTTCAATTGCAAACATATTTTTATGTATTATTTAATGAATTAATTAATCAATTTCTAATAAATTTCTCTAATCCAGAATTAATCCCAACTTGCTAGATTAATTATTGCGTTAAAGCTCGTATGTGTTATCAAAGAGACATAAAAAAGTTGCACTTATAATAAAAATTGTTATTTGATTGTTGTGCCTTTTGGAGGTTAAGTTTTATGTATAAAGCACGTAATTGCACAGGAAATACATGCACAGGAAATGCACAGCTTTATTGTGTCAGTTTGTTAATACTAACTTAGGGGCCGTTCAAGTATTACGTAAGCACTATAGGGGGGCGGGGGGTTTTTGATTTGCTTATTTTGGTGACAACTTTGCTTACTTTTGCTGACAAGGGGGTAAATAATTGTACTAAATCTGTTTACGTAATACTTGAACGATCCCTTATACGAAGATAGATCCGTAACATAGCATTACTATAACATTTCAATTTTATACGAAAATTTGCTACTTATTTTATTAGATACCGATTTAAGAGCAATTATAGATTTATGAACCTATTCTCCCGTACAACAGACCAATGTCAAAAGGCATGTGGTTCCTATGCAGTCAGGTGTTTATATCAGGTTGTCAGATAGAAAATTTAACCTAGAAACCGCACAAATGTAAAAAAACGATAGTATATAACAGGGTCTTTCTGACTCAGCTTCATAACATACGAGTGACGTTGTTGTTTATGTGTAAAACGCCTGAATGCACAGTAAATACATGACATTTTCAGTACTTAGTATGATTCAGTAGCATAAAAGTATTTAGTATGATTCAGTAGCATAAAAGCATGGAAGTTGGAGCGTAATATGGCCTTGCCATAACATTGGTATGTTGTGCGACAGAATCGGCTCATAATGTTAATATCATTTGTTTAATAGATTTTATTGTAATATGTAATAACTCCTTATAAACAAATGCATAGGCCGTTCTTACTAACAATTCATACGAAGATGGACACATAACATTTTTATTTTATCGGAGAATTGGTTCCTGAATTTATTTTACGCGTAATTCAATATCATACTGCTTGACATCTGGCTGCTCGAGACGGGTATCAAATTGAAATTCCTGATTGGAAGTACAAAGCTCGAATTAATACATGAATTATCTCTTTCTACAAATAGTACAGACGTCTAATAACTATCAATTTAATATAATAAATCACTCTCAACCCTGTTTTACAGTAATTTTCAATTGAAATAGATTTGGCTGTATCAGAAATGTTTATTTCGAATTGATTTCGCATGCAAAACATTCCTGACAACAAATCAATCGTCAATGATTGTGTTTATACAATCGAAATCGTTTGATGAAACACACGCTTACTTCTAAATTCAATCCGAATCTTGAACATTAAAATTTTGTGTTCAAAGTAATACCAAGGAATCGATTAGATCATCGATCCATTGAATAATAGTAATGAACAGATGCAACATTGTTTTATTTATATCACTTTATATTTGCCTTATGTCAAGCAGTAGTGATGTTCGTTTTCACTAGAAAAAGTATATTTGAAAATTGAAAGTTGACACCAGCTGAAAGGCGACACCAATCTGGAGTTAAAACTAGTTCTGTTAATCTTATGTGATTGTCTATTATTTATAAAAGCAAATTGAATGAAAATAATAGTTCAAAAGACTTTCAACAACTACACTAAAAAGTTGGAACATTACTGGGCCAAATGTATCGAGCTTGAATGAAATTATGTTAAAAAATAAATTCACTTTTTCAAAATTTTTGTTTTTTCATCGGTACTTATTGAACAAACTTCGTAGGTTTTGATTATATTTCACTATTGATTCAACGATCAAAGCATACAAGCTCCCTGTTCCTTGAAAATAATAGAACAAACAAACGTAAGTTTATTGATTAGAAATTATTTTTTATTAGTTTTTATTTATTAGTTATTAAAATGGAAAATATTTTTAGGCAAGACAGATATTACAGCTGTTCGAAGTATGAGATTATGTCGCCAGCGAAAAAGTAAAAAAAAAATACAAGCAGTCAATGAATGTATGTTAATTTTAATTACATGAAGTTCTTCAAACACAATTATTACATGATGAGTGAAGTTGTGAAAGCAATATTTGTTTAGGCGTTGTTTGAATCCACTGTGTGAACGAATATTATAAAATTTATAAATCAGCAATTACTTCATTTTTCTAATAATTGTTTATTTCCAAATGCTAATTACAATGACAAACCGATCATGTCGTATTTGAAGTATGACTTTAATTACATTATTGTTTTTAAATATTATACGTATTTTTAATGCCATTATAAATATATAATTTATAAATTATCATTATATAAATGTGTACTCGTATAACGGTTGACACTAATAAATATGTGCATCACGAGTGTTACCATATTACTAATAAACACTATTCGATATAGTTATATGATGTATTTATTTTTACTTCAATCGCGTGTGAACCTTACGCGCACTCATTTTTGTTAGTTTACAATTTTTCCGTTTTGGCCATTTGAATAAAAGCGAGAAAAATTGTAAAGCATCTTCATTTTCAAATAATTTTTTGGTTTTTCCCATATCCTTCCATGAATCCGAATTTCCATCTATTTATACCAGTAGACTAGTGGAATTCATTTAGAGAGCACTAAAGTTTTTTTTATTAACATCGTCAGTTCTTTAAGAATCCACTTTTGATTTGAATATGTGTTTACGTTTCCGTTCACTTTGAAGATGAAGTAAGAACTAATAATCATGGCTCTGAAGACATATAAAAGTTGAGCAATTAAAGAAAACTTTTGATGTCGATTGTAGTTGTGAAATAGATAAAATTTTATCAATCGTGCACTGAAGGTTCTGTACGGAAAAATCATTTAATAATAAAATGCTCAAACTCATTCTGAGACTAGTGGCATCGTGCCTTGAGGTAAATTACTGGAACATCGGATGCTCCGTTCTCTTTGTACCATATCTCCCTCTCAAATAGTTGGAGCTGCCTTTGCCAAAAACTAATCAGCACATCTCCCTATCAATAGAAATCGATTGTTTTTTGAACCATTCAGAGCAATTGTGGTCGACGATTTCGGGAACACGGATCAACCGATTTGAATAGTTTAATTAGTATTGATAAGAAGACGGCAGGTCTAGCCGTTCCGAAGATACTGGGCGAAAAATATCAAAAACGGTAACCCAGTTTTCAAGAGAACGCAGCGTACGATTTCAATAATTTAAAAATCATTTTACTTGTATTGACAAGGTGAAGAACTTATCAAATTTTTGAGAAGATAGGTTCAGCGGTTTTGAACTCTCGATGAAAATAAGTTAAAAAAATGCCATTTGGCGGTTAAAAATGTTCATTAGACATATGCACATCAAATTATCAGATATTTTATAGAGATTTTAATAATGTGTACACATTTTGTGTAATTTTTTTTGGGTTCCGTACAAAGATTTTTAATTTTAAAATTCATGTATATGATTCAAACAAATGTCATTGGCAATCTCGACAGTATGAAATAACCGATTTGTATAATTGAAAAATCATTCGGTTCGTACTCGATCGCGAGACTTTTTTGCAAAAGGCAGTTTTGCCGTTTCGGAGGTATGGAGCGCAAAGGGTGTAAAAACGGTTATGCAGTTTCTGATAGAACGGATCATCCGATTAAATTAATTCAAAAAGCATTTTGTTTGAGTAGACGGTGTGCAAAAAATGCTTTTACATGAAACTTCGTAATTTTGAAATTTTTCAAAAAACGTTTCAATAAATTCTAATTCTCGAAATTTTTCATAATTTTCAAAAAAAAAAAACAATTTCGAAAAATTTAAAAAAATATTAAAATTTTTAGTTAAATTGATTTCTTATAGAAATTTGAGAATATTTCGAAATTTTCAAAAAATTCGAATAGTTTGTAACATTTTTAAATTCTCAAAAAAATTTAAAAAAAAACTTATTTTTAAAAAAATTCCAAAAAATTTAAAAATATCAGAATTTTGAAAAAAAATCTAAATTATCAAATTTGCCTTGAAGCACGATGTGCGCCCAAATAGTTTATAGATATTTCAACATCAAAATTAGCTTCAACATGTATACGAGGTCTGTTCAAAAAGTACCCGGAATTTTCGTTTTTTCAAAAAAATATTTATTTATTCGTCTACATTAATGTGGTCCCCTTCAAAGTAGTCCCCCCCAGATATATACACTTATGCCAGCGTTTTTTTTCCAATTTTCGAAGCACCCTTGATATTCACTTTTTGATATGTCCTTGAGCACTCTCAGCGATTTTCTTCAATCGAGGAAAACCGCCGTCCTTTCATGGGTCTCTTCAACTTTGGGAATAGGAAAAAGTCACATGGAGCCATATCTGGTGAATTTTTGCACTTTGCAACACTTTATTTCATTTTTTACGCAAAATTTAATACAAATTCTTTGACTTTTCAATTCTTCCATTGTAAAAATCGCCGAGCTCAGAAAAACACGTCGAACCTTAGCGACTACCACAGACAAAGTAAACAGTGAATATAGCTGAAAATTTCATCATACTTTAGGGGCATGTATACCAACACAATAAAAAAAAATTTTGACAATCAGACACTCCAGACCCGCGAAATTTAATTATTAGTAATTCCGGGTACTTTTTGAACACACATCGTATATAAAAAGACTGATTCCTCCTTATTACCAAATAGTTTACAAGTCAATTACCTCATATTTACTAACCAAAGTGACTTAATAAAATTTTTATTATTATTTCATTTCAGCCATACGTCCATTATATGATAATTTCCTAAATATTTATTTCTTAGTTTCTTTGAACTCGCAAAAATCATCGCATCATAATATTTAAGTGATAAAAATCTTCTATAAAACGAAATCATAAAAATTTATCGATTCGAGTAGATGAGTAGATGATTTTCATAAATACGCTATATTGTGAGTTTATTTTTCTTGGCAATGGGATTTTGATACATAGTTGAATTTTTTACTACTTAGAAGAAAAATAAACACTTTTTCGGACTCTGGAATAAGTAGGTGAACACAGATTTCAAAGAATATTATTAAGAAATCGTAAAGAGGTAAGGCTTTTATCTAAATGGAGTATAATTAAGATTAGTGAGATGAATGGAAATCAAAAAGTATATTTGTTGATTTGCAATTTGGAAATAATTTGTATATTTGAAATAGTGCATGGTCTTGTGTCTCAAGGTTTAATAACATTTTTTTTTATAATGCAAACATAATAATTGCTGATATTTTCCCGTACGGTAAATTACACATTTAAGGAATAAAAGTAGTGGGGTGCATGGATCGTGTCTTAAGGGAAATTGCTGGAACTTTCCGTACCGTAATTAAACATTCTAAGAATGAAAATAATCAATAATTGTTCTAAATAATTTCAAATAGATTATTTATTATAAATACATACTGTAAACTTACAAGTGCTTTTTAAATTGGGCGAGGAGCGTATTCTACAAACAACTTATGTATATGTTTATAAGAAATTTGTTATTTTTTTACATTTTATTTTTTTTCAAAATTTTGGAATTTTTTTTTTAGAAGTTAGAAATTTTTTGTTATTTTTAAAATAAAGTTTTTTTAAACATTTTTGAGAATTTGGAAATTTTAAAATATATTCGATTTTGTTGAAATTTTTGAAATACTCTTCAATTTTTGTCAGAAATCATTTTTTTTAAATTTTGATATCTTTTGAAATTTTTCAAAATTTAGTTTTTTTTTGAAAATGATGAAAAGTATCAAAAATTTGAATTTTTTGAAACCTATTTTTTTTAAATTATGATTTTTTTTTTGAAAATTTTCAAAATTACAAAATTTTCTGTATAAGCATTTTTTGCACACCGTCTACTCAAGCAAAATGTTTTTTAAATCAATTTAATCGGATGATCTGTTCTCTCAAAAACTGCATAACCGTTTTTACACCCTTTGCGCTCCATACCTCCGAAACGGCAAAATTGCCTTTTGCTAAAACGCCTCGCGATCGAGTACGAACCAAATGATTTTCAAGCATACAAATCGGTTATTCCATACTGTCGAAAATGTCGAGGACATTTGTTTGAACCATATAACCATATTTGTTGGAATGCTGTCTTAAGGCAATTAAGGCAAATTGCTGGAACTTCCCGTACCAAAAATTATTATTTTTTTAAAAGCGATTAACATTTTTGAAAAAAATTTACCTCGAAAAAATTAGATTTTTAAGAAACAAAAAAAAAATTGTTTGAAAAAAAAACTTTTCTTTATTTTGGCATGGAATTGGAAATGCTGAACTTTTTTTCAAAGCAACCGTATTGCTTTAACTGCATAGAGACGAAATGTCAAAGCGCGTAAGCGCCGCGTCGCCGTCTAACGGATAAACATTGATACTGAACCCATAGGAATGTAAACAAAATTCATACTTATTGTTAAAATCTTTATAAAATATCTGATAATTTGATGTGCATATGTCTAATGACCATTTTTGACCGCCAAATGGCTTTTTGTTTTACTTTTCTCTCATTATATCTCCGAAACCGCTAGACCTGCCTACAAGTAAAATGATTTTAGAATTTTTAAAATCGGACGCTCCGTTCTCTTAAAAACCGTGTTACCGTTTTTGGTACTTTTTGCCCCCTACCTGCCTCCACCAAAAACTAATCAGCACGTCTCCTAATCAGTACGAATCGAATGTTTTTTAAATTATTTAAATCGGTTGATCGGTGTTCTCGAAATCGTCGATGAAAATTTGTATCCGCACACACACACACACACACACATACACACACACACACACACACACACACACACACACATACATCCATTTTTTCTAAGGTATGCCAAAATATTCAAAAACCTTTGAAACGTCGAGAAATGCAAAAATTTTCATTTTCGATTTTTTTGCGATTACTATAACTTACCCTACGGGAAGTTAAAAATCTTGGTACAAAACCCCAAAAATATATACAGTATGTGTACACATTATTAAGATCTCTATAAAATATCTGATAATTTGATGTGCACATGTCTAATTATCATTTTTCACCGCCAAATGGTATTTTGATTTTTTTTTTATTGAAACTTCATAACCGCTAGACCTGCCTTTCCAAAAATTTAAACAGTTTTTCGTTTAGTCAATATAAATAAAATGTTTTATAAATTCAGCGATAACGTTTATGCATCTTTACAAAAATAGTAAAACAAAATTTAATCAAGCCGAGTTGGAATGAAGGACCTTATCTCATATTTCCAAGAACTATATGTATGTATACCAATATGCACGGTTCAAATATTCGTATATTAAATGCAAAAATATTGTTCGTTTTTCCAATATTGAAATTCATGTCATCTATTGAAAAGAAACTGCATTTGAATTTCGTCGGCATCTGCTGCGATTCACTTTTGCAATTCAAACGCGCGGTAAAAGCTGGCTGCAGCTTTCTATTACTAGATTGTCATGCCGTTGCTGCAATCAGTTTTATTGTAGACATTTGACAATAATGAAAAGGGTAAAAGAAACTGCAATTTAGAAAATGCAGATGATGTACTGAGCTTAAAAATAATCGAACATGTGAGACTTACTGCAATCAATTTTATTAGAGACCTATGAGAGACACCCCTTTTACTTGAAATTATAGATTTGGTACTACAGAATCTTGAAAACTAACTTTTTAATGTCCTAATTTACGGATTAAAATTAACATCATTTATTATTTTTAATAAATATTATTTAAATTTCTGTTCTCGTTATCTAGTACTTCAAAGAATTTAACAGTAACGTGTTTTTTACTCAAAAGTTACAAAAAAAGAGTGAGCGTAAGGTTAACACGCGATTGAAGTAAAACTTGTTTGCTACTGTACAAGATGGCATTTAAGTGACAATAAATACATCATATAACAATTTTGAATAATGTTTATTAGTAATATGGTAACACTTGTGTTGCACATATTTATTAGTGTCAACCATTATACACATTTATATAATGATAAATTATAAATTATATATTTATAATAGCATTAAAAATATGTATAATAATTAAAAACAATAATGTAATTAAAGTCATACTTCAAATATGACATGATCGGTTTGTCATTGCAATTAGCATTTAGAAATAAACCTTTATTAGAGAAATGAAGTAATTGCTGATTAATAAATTCTATAATATCCGTTCACACAGTGGATTATGTTGAACAACGCTTGAACAAATATTTTATTAACTTCCCGTAGGGTAAGTTATAGTAATCGTCCAAAAATCGAAATCAAAAATTTTTACATTTCTCGACGTTTTGAAGGTTTTTGAACATTTTGGCATACTTCAGAAAAAATGGATGTGTGTGTGTGTGTGTGTGTGTGTGTGTGTGTGTGTGTGTGGTTTTGTATGTCCGCTTTTTTTCGTCCACGTTTTCGGGCGCACGGATCAACCGATTTGAATGGTTTAAAAAACATTCGATTCCTATTGATAGGGAGATGTGCTGATTAGTTTTTGGCAAAGGCAGGTCCAGCCGTTACGGAGATATGGAGCAAAGAGTGCAAAAAATAGAAAGCGAGTTTTGAGAGAACGGATCAACCGATTTGAATGGTTTAAAAAACATTCGATTCTATTGATAGGGAGATGTGCTGATTAGTTTTTGGCAAAGGTAGGCCCAGAGGTTTCGGAGATACAGAGCTAAATAAAAAAAAAATGGCTGTTTTTGAGAGAACTAAGCGTCCGATTTAAATGATTCAATGAACTTTCTGCTTTTTTCAACAAAATAATTGATTTTGGAAAAAAAAATTTTTGTTTCTAATTTTTTTTCAAAAAAATTTTTTTGTAATTTGGATTAAAAATTCAAAAAATCACCCAAGCTAAGCACAGTCTAAGCGCCACTCTGGTACAAATGTTTACCCAAGTGCGTTTAGACTGTTTGTGTACTGGAGCACTTTTCCAATTTTGTGAAAATTATGAAAAATGTGAAATTGCCGCCAAGCTGAGCACAGTATAAGTGAAAATGTCGCATAGAATTATTCGCAAATGCGTTTAGACTGTGACTATGCGGGAGCTCTTTTTCAATTTTGTGTAAATTTGGCAACTATTTTTTTTTTGGAATTTGATTCGAAATGAAATGACGATTGTTAATGTTCTGGAGATGATAAATTGATTTATTTATAATTAACTGTCCATAGGGTAAGTAATCGCAAAAAAATCGAAAATGAAAATTTTTATATATTTCACGTTTCAGAGGTTTCTGAATATGTTGGCATACCTTAGAGAAAATTGATGTATGTGTGTGTATGTGTGTGTGTGTGTGTGTGTGCGTGCATGTGTGTGTGTTCGGATACGGATGAAGCAATTTGAATAATTCAAAAAACATTCTAGTCGTTCCGAAGATATGGGGCAAAAAGGGCCAAAAACGGTAACTCAGTTTTTAAGAGAACGGAGCGTCCGATTTGTATAGTTCAAAAAACATTTTACTTGTATTAACAAGATGAAGATTTGATCAAATTTTCATGAAGATAGGTCTAGCGGTTTCAGAGATCTAGTAAAAAAAAACTAAAAAAAAATAACATTTGGCGGTCAACAATAATCATTAGACATTAGACATATGCATATCAAATTATCAGATATTTTATTGAGATTTTTAACAATAAGTATAAGTATTCCTATGGGTTCCGTACCATTGTTTTTCCGTTAGACGGCGACGCGGCGCTTACGCGCTTTATATTTTGTCTCTATGCAGTTAAAGTAGTACGATTGCTTTGAAAAAAAGTTCAGATCTTCCAAAATATATCAAAATGAAGATAACATTTTTTCCAAAAAAAAATTTTTATAAAAAAAATTGTTTAAAAATTTTTAAAAAAAAAATTTTTTTTTCAAAAAAAAGTAATTTTTTGTCCAATTTAAAATTTCTAAAAAAATCTTATTTTTTCGAAGTAAATTTTTTTCAAATTGTTAATCGTTTTTAAAGAAATAATAATTTTTGGCACGGGAAGTTCCAGCAATTTGCCTTAAGGCACGATGCCTTAATTGCCTTAAGACAGAATTCCACTTACAGCTAGTTTTGTGTTTATATTGTGTTTGAAAAACTTCATGTAACTAAAATTAACATACATTCATTGACTGATTGTATTTTTTTTACTTTTTCGCTGGCAATATAATCTCATTTTATGGGCAGCTGTAATATCTGTCTTGCCTACAAAATATTTTCTATTTTAATAACTTCAAAGATCTATAGAAACTACGTATAATATAGAAATAATTTCTAATCAATAAACTTACGTTTAGTACACGGCCCAAATGTTTAATTTCTTTTATTATATTCAAGGAACAGGGTAAAATATTCTTCTAATTCAGGCATTTTTCATTAAATCAAGATTTGTACTACGACGTAACTTTAAAATGTTTATTTATCTATGCTGATTTCTTTGTTAATATTGGTACGCTTACAACGTTGACGCCGGTACGCATACAACGACAGATCTCTATTCACATACGCGACGACAAATCACAATCGACCCGTATGGAAATGATATCATTGAGAGCGAATGACGAATCATTGGCACTCGACTCTTATCTTATCTGCCGTACGTAACGCACTTCCGTTGCATTTGTACATATTTACATACTAGTCGCGCCTAAAGAAGTTTTACTTCAAAAATATTTTCTAAATGTCCTGGTACAAATGCTGAAATGTACTTGATATGCAAACACCTCAGAAGACACCACTTATTTTATTTAGTATTTGCCCCGTATCTTCGAAACGGTTCGAATGCCTATGCCAAAAATTAATCAGCACATCTTTTTATCAATACGATATTGATACGTTTTTTGAATTATTCAAATCGGTTAATCCGTGTTCCCAAAATCGACGACAAAAATTTGTATTCGCACACACACATATACATATACTCGTACATACACATACATCCATCATTTCTCAGATATGCCGAAATATTCAGAAAACTTTGAAACGTAAAGATATGTAAAAAATTTATTTTAGATTTTTTGTGATTACTATAACTTACCCTACGGAAAGTTAATAAAGTAAAAAAGTAATAAAACCAAAAGTTTACCGTAATTTATTTCCCTGATCCACACAAGCAATTTTTTTGTCCCACTAAAGTCTTAATGTGTCATGCCCTTTTAAGCAACCTCGTAGCATTCCACCTAAAACTTTTTACAAGGATCCGAATTTAAACCATCAGTGATAATTATCCCAAACAATTATAAAGGCGCTTCATTTACTTTGTGATTTATTAAAGGATAATAAGTTCATGAGGAAAATGCGGTGAAAACTTTAATCTCTTAACAACAGGATCCTCCCTACGCCAATAAACTCGTGAATAAATTAGAAAGCTCGTCGTATTCATATATTTCGAAATAGACTAAGGGCTTCTTGATGTAGTGGTCAATGTCATTGCCATTATAGGTTTTAATTATTTGTGATTATATAGTTTGAATTTGAAGCTCTTGACAAATGATGTTTTTGATAGTTCTTTTCAAAAAAGAGTTCTATTCATAAGTTTGGGCCTAGAGCAGAAATTCAGTATGACAAAATAATTTGTCAACTTTCCACAGGGTGAATTATAGTAATAGCAAAAAATCCACAATATTTTTTAATTTCTTGTAGGGTAAGTTATAGTAATCGCAAAAAAAAGTCGAAAATGAAAATTTTTATATCTTTGCGTTTCAAAGTTTTCTGAACATTTGGTCATACCTTAGAAAAAAACTGATGTGTGTGTGTAATGGGTGGGTGTGAGTATGTATGTGCGGATACAATTTTTCGTCGACGATTACGAGAACACGAATTCACCGATTTGAATGATTCAAAAAATATTCGATTTCTCCTGATAGGGAGACGTGCTGATAAGTTTTTGGCCAGAGCAGGTCCAAACATTTTGAAGATACGGAGCAAAGAGTGCCAAAAGCGGTCATTCAATTCTTTGAGAGAACAGAGCGTCCGATTTCAATAATCCAAAAAAACCTTTTATTAATTTATGGGAAGGCAGGTCTAGCGGTTTCGGAGATAAAAAAATGGCATTTACCAATATAGTAAGCACATAAAATTATCAGATGTTTTATAGAGTTTTTAATGATTTTATTAATTTTGTTTACATTTCTATGGGTTCCGTACCAATGTTCATCCGTTAAACTGCGACGCGGCGCTTGCGCGCTTTGATATTTTGTAGTTTATTTAATTTAATTAAAATTCAAAATTTTCAGAAATTTTAAAATATATCAAATTAAAAAAAATCAAATTCTTCCAAAAATTTCAAAATTCTTAAAAATCTATTTTCTTCAGTTTGTCAAAAAAAATTAAAGCCCTTTTAATAATTTTAATTTTAAAGCAATTTGCCTTAAGGCACAATGCCATGCACTACTAGTTTATAAGTATTTTGATATTTTGATATTTTGTTTATAAAACTTTTAAGATGTTGACATATGTGTACCAGATGTTGACATATGTGTACCAATTTCTTCAGGAAAATACATGATTTTCAAAGAAAAAAGGTTTATAAAGGTATAAAATAAAATGTTTTATAGAACATTATTTTTCCCTTGAATAATGAAGAATGTTTCGATATACAATTTTATGTTATTTTCAGTGGTACTAAATTTTTTAATAAAAAACTGAGTACAATACACTATAAAAAATATAAAACAAAATAATGTGAACTAGTATAAAATATGTAAACAAAAGTAAGCAAAATTAACTAAACATAACTTGAGTAAACCTTATTAATTCGTAACATATTTGCAATTAGCACAGCTTAACTAAAATTTGTCAATTTAAAGAATATATTATTAAATGAAATTTATATTTATTTCAAATATGGTTCTTAAATAAACAAAAAAAGTAATATAGAGATAATTACGATTTAAATTTAAGCCTTTTTGATAAAAACAATTGAAATTTATACTTGTTTTTTAATTACTAACCTTATTTAGTTATGTACATAAAATAAGTTATAAATAAACATTTAATAATGATTTAAGAAAAATATTTTAATTTATATATAAAAACTTAATTCTCCATGTCTGTCGCATACTTTATGGCTTCATACAATCGTACAAGTAGGATTGCAAATTGATTAAATTTTCATAAAAAAAATTTATATCGGTGGATTTTTTATTGAAATTTGATTATAATTAACCAATATTAAAAATACCTAAAAACACTTTTACTATTTTTTCCTAAACTTAGTATATCTTTACAATTTACATTGAATGATTTTATTAAATTACGGCATGCTTTTCCTTCAGCATAAAATTATTTTTTTTTATAAAATGTAGGTTTTCTGCGATATATTTTTTATTTTGATTATTATACATTTCTACATTATTTCATTATGAAGTTTCATTGAACGCTTGTCATATGAACCCGACCTAAAAGTCGTTTTCATTCAACAATGTGTTCGGCGTATCTAAACAGTCAGCATCGTTTACAATTTTAAGAGATTTGAAACAAAACATGTTAATAAATGTTTTCGAATTATAGAGAAACATGGCTAAAATTTCAGTTTTATTACTTTGTTACAATTATTATTTTATATATCTCTATAATAAATAAAAACAAATACATTAAAAATGCACGAAGAAAACTTTTAATCATATAGAATGAATACTTTCATATTTCAACTTATTTTTTGACAATGTCATTATCATCTTATATCATTACCTAGACAACTGATATATATATTTTTTTGAAATGGTTGATTTTTAAAAATATGTTGAAATGATTGAAAATACATATTTCTAACTTCTCTTGGGGTATGTTACAGTAATCGAATAAATGAAAATGAAATTTTTGCATACCTTTACAATTCGAAGGTTTCTGAACATTTTGACATACCTTAGAAAAAAAAGATGTATGTGTTTGTGTGTGTGTATTTTGCATGTGTGTATATAGTAAGTATGTGTGTAGGTATGGATACATTTTTTTGTCCACAATTCTGGGAGCATGGATCAACCGATTTGATTAATAAAACATTAAATTTTTATTGATTAAGAATCGTGCTGATTAGTTTTTGGTCAAGACAGGTGCATCATACGCGGCAAAAAGTGACAAGATTGGCAATGGCAATTTTGAGAGAAGGGAGCGTATGATTTGAATGATTCAAAAAGCATTCGATTCTTATTGACAAAGAGACGTGGTAATTAATTTTTGGCAAAAGCAGGTCCCAGCCGTTTCAAAGATATGAGTAAAAAGTGTCAAAAACGGTAATTCAGTTCTTGAGAGAACAAAGCATACGATTTGAATGGTTCAAAAAATATTCGATTCCTATTCATAGAGAGATGTGCTGATAAGTTTTTGGCAAAAGCAGGGCCAGCTCTTTTAGAGATGCGGAGCAAAAAGCGCAAGAACAACAGTTGTTTAGAAAACAGAGGATCCGATTAGAGTGATTCAAAAAGTATTCGTTTTGCATTGACAGGAATAAGTGGTGATTGGATTTTGACAAAGGCAGGTTTTGAAGTTAATAAGCAAAAAGTGCAAAAATACCAATTTTTGAGAGAACGGCGCTTCCGATTAGAATTATTCAAAAAACATTTCGCTCGAATTGACCGTGTGAGGAGGAAATGATTAGTTAGTTAGATTTTGGGGATCGCAATTTTATTCTTTAAATTTAAAATTTCAAAAAAGTCATTAGTCGATAAAATACGAATAATAGAAGTAACAGTATTTATTGATAAAATGCAAAAATGCAGATATTTAAAATTATTATTGAATTTTTTGTTTGATTTTTGATCATTGTTATTCCTCTTATATTTAATTAGAGGGTTACATAAATCGCGTTAGGTTTTTAGGGAGAGGGGGGGTTTGACAAAATTTACAAAATATCAAGTGGGAGAGGGAGGGGTATAGTAAGGTAACACGTGCACTTAAATACATTTTTTCTCGTAACTAAAAATACACGTGATGTTTGGTGGGGAAGGCGAGGGTCCAAAAATCCTTAAAATCGATCAAATGATTAATGAACGGCCCTTTACGGTACGTAAAGTTTCAGCAATATGTCTCGAGATACAATACCACACACCACTAGTTTTAGTTATCATTTTCATTCAGAACTTTTGCGCAAATCGCGAATAATTCGCGAATGAAACGCAGCTTATCGTCTTCGAGATCCGCGTGGACAGAACTGTTGTGAGTCAGTACCAACGTCGCGACGTTACGGGCACTACGTATAGGCGAGTTTTCGAGAAAAATTGGAAAAATTACGAAAATTTAGTACAAATTTGAAAGAAAGATGTAGACAATTTATCATACATAGATATATTCATGATCTGAACTCAGAAAATATTGATAATTGTTGTGAATAATTTAAAAAAATATTTTTGAGGACTGTTTGGTACAATAACAATGTCCACCAGTTTATTAAATTAAGTGAAAATTTAGTTAGATTTTGAAAAGTAAATATAG
>NW_020538040.1:12094504-12109742 GCF_003426905.1 Ctenocephalides felis
GGCATTAAAAATACGTATAATATTTAAAACAATAATGTAATTAAAGTCATACTTCAATACGACATGATCGGTTTGTCATTGTAATTAGCATTTGGAAATAAACAATTATTAGAAAAAATGAAGTAATTGCTGATTTATAATTTTATAATATTCGTTACACAGTGGATTCAAACAACGCCTAAACAAATATTTCTTTCACAACTTCACTCATCATGTAATAATTGTGTTTGAAGAACTTCATGTAATTAAAATTACATACATTCATTGACTGCTTGTATTTTTTTTTTACTTTTTCGCTGGCGACATAATCTCATACTTCGAACAGCTGTAATATCTGTCTTGCCTAAAAATATTTTCCATTTTAATAACTAATAAATAAAAACTAATAAAAAATAATTTCTAATCAATAAACTTACGTTTGTTTGTTCTATTATTTTCAAGGAACAGGGAGCTTGTATGCTTTGATCGTTGAATCAATAGTGAAAATAAATCAAAACCTACGAAGTTTGTTCAATAAGTACCGATGAAAAAACAAAAATTTTGAAAAGTGAATTTATTTTTTAACATAATTCATTCAAGCTCGATACATTTGGCCACAGTAATGTTCCAACTTTTTAGTGTAGTTGTTGAAAGTCTTTTGAACTATTATTCATTCAATTTGCTTTTATAAATAATAGACAATCACATAAGATTAACAGAACTAGTTTTAACTCCAGATTGGTGTCGGCTTTCAGCTGGTGTCAACTTTCAATTTTCAAATCTACTTTTTCTAGTGAAAACGAACATCACTACTGTGCTTGACATAAGGCAAATATAAAGTGATATAAATAAAACAATGTTGCATCTGTTCATTACTATTATTCAATGGATCGATGATCTAATCGATTCCTTGGTATTACTTTGAACACAAATTTTTAATGTTCAAGATTCGGATTGAATTTAGAAGTAAGCGTGTGTTTTCATCAACGATTTCGATTGTATAAACACAATCATTGACGATTGATTTGTTGTCAGGAATGTTTTGCATGCGAAATCAATTCGAAATAAACATTTCTGATACAGCCAAATCTATTTCAATTGAAAATTACTGTAAAACAGGGTTAGAGTGATTTATTATATTAAATTGATAGTTATTAGACGTCTGTACTATTTGTAGAAAGAGATAATTCATGTATTAATTCGAGCTTTGTACTTCCAATCAGGAATTTTAATTTGATACCCGTCTCGAGCAGCCAGATGTCAAGCAGTATGATATTGAATTACGCGTAAAATAAATTCAGGAACCAATTCTCCGATAAAATAAAAATGTTATGTGTCCATCTTCGTATGAATTGTTAGTAAGAAACGGCCTATGCATTTGTTTATGCATTTGTTTATAAGGAGTTATTACATATTACAATAAAATCTATTAAACAAATGATATTAACATTATGAGCGATTCTGTCGCACAACATACCAATGTTATGGCAAGGCCATATTACGCTCCAACTTCAATGCTTTTATGCTACTGAATCATACTAAATACTTTTATGCTACTGAATCATACTAAGTACTGAAAATGTCATGTATTTACTGTGCATTCAGGCGTTTTACACATAAACAACAACGTCACTCGTATGTTATGAAGCTGAGTCAGAAAGACCCTGTTATATACTATCGTTTTTTTACATTTGTGCGGTTTCTAGGTTAAATTTTCTATCTGACAACCTGATATAAACACCTGACTGCACAGGAACCACATGCCTTTTACATTGGTCTGTTGTACGGGAGAATAGGTCCATAAATCTATAATTGCTCTTAAATCGGTATCTAATAAAATAAGTAGCAAATTTTCGTATAAAATTGAAATGCTATAGTAATGCTATGTTACGGATCTATCTTCGTATAAGGGATCGTTCAAGTATTACTTAAGCAGATTTAGTACAATTATTTACCCCCTTGTCAGCAAAAGTAAGCAAAGTTGTCACCAAAATAAGCAAATCAAAACCCCCCCGCCCCCCTATAGTGCTTACGTAATACTTGAACGGCCCCTAAGTTAGTATTAACAAACTGACACAATAAAGCTGTGCATTTCCTGTGCATGTATTTCCTGTGCAATTACGTGCTTTATACATAAAACTTAACCTCCAAAAGGCACAACAATCAAATAACAATTTTTATTATAAGTGCAACTTTTTTATGTCTCTTTGATAACACATACGAGCTTTAACGCAATAATTAATCTAGCAAGTTGGGATTAATTCTGGATTAGAGAAATTTGTTAGAAATTGATTAATTATTTCATTAAATAATACATAAAAATATGTTTGCAATTGAAAATAGTTAAAACGGTATATTCAAATTTAGGTACATATATATAATCATTACATGATGTTTCTCGCTTGTGCGTTATATAAAACATTTACATTTACAATGTTTTACACAAAATACTAATAATAATACTATCTATACAATATTGTTTTAAACTCAGATTTTTCTACTTCATGGATTTTTTTTGTGTTTTAGCAAAAATATAAAATTGGTAACTAAAGATAAATTTTATATTGTACTGTTTTTGTTAGTTTTCTCTGAAGTCTTACTACTTGTTTTTTTTTTCTTTGGCTTTGACAACCTCAGTGAGTTCCTGCCACCGATTTAGATTTTTTTGACACTGGGTTTAGTTTCCGAAATCAATTTGGCCAAAATGCTGTAACCATTAACGACGTATGCAAATTCCTCTTAGGAAACTGACCTGAGAGCCAAGTTGCTCCCGATTCATTGTGGACTTCGGTTTGTCGACCTGGTGCTCTTTCGACATCGCCATGTTGATCAGAATTCTTCAAATCTTACTTTAATAGTTTCCACCTGGTTCTCCACGGTTTGGCACGCACAAATACAATATCCTCCAAGTGTGACGGAGGATAAACTTCGACTCTGCGTCTGAATACGCCAACACAGAAGAATCGCTATACAAAAATGCCCAATAAAACCAAAGAAAAAATCATCTTCTAAAATTCCGATAAAAGTCTGCACCGGAAAAAAATCACAAGCAACCCATTCTTCAAATTCTTACGAGTGTTTCGGGCGTACCATATGGGCATTTCATGGTGAAGTGCCACTGTTCGTGGAGCTCGAATCTGGAATAGAATGTCCGTCCCTGCGGTAGCAAAAACTTCCAAAGCCATCTTTCCGAATATCTGAAAATTAAGTTATTATTCTAAATAATTTTGCTTCATAGTTATTCAAAGTCATAGTAAAGTATTTGTAGGCAATAAAGTTTAAAATGTCAACAAAATCAAGAGTCAAGTGAAAAGCCTATGGAGACTGAAAAAAAAAATCCAGTAAATCGCGTTCCTGTAAAAGTTGAGAAATCGTGGATATTGTATCGAAAGAGGCAGCTTCGAATAAGACGAAAAAAATAATGTTAGCTTTTGAAATGCAAAGCACATTACTTATTATGTATCCAGTATCATACTTACTTAATTTAATGCCGAGTGTCATAGACAACGACCTGGAAAGCGCCTTCGGAAGATTCGTGTCGAACGTCATGTCCTGAAAAGTGGTATTTCAATTTATAATTTTCAAAGATATTTACAATATACTAATCTAAAATTATATTAAAATATTTACATCTTCTAATTGAAAAGTTCTATTTTTGCCTCCAACGTTATATTGGAAGATTATCGTGATTAATTTACAAATCTAATGTTCGGTTCTTTAAAAATTTTAATTTTATCCTGTAAATCTTGAATATGAATCGTATTAATCTTTTCATCTAACAACAAGCATCAGGCCTTTCGCATTTTTAAATATCCTTTTTCTGATTTGATCAGTTTTATGTTTCTTATTGCTCAAATAAACACAAAATTACTATCCTATTATTAACTTCCGGTAAGGTAAGTTATAGTAATCTTACAAAAATCAAAATCAAAATGTCTCCATACCCTTACGTTTCAAAGGTTTCTTATCATTTTCGCATACCTTAGAAAAAATGAATATATATATATATATGTATGCATAAAAATTTTCGTCTACAATTTTGGACCAACGATCAAAAACATTTAGTTTGTGTTGTGAGTCTAAAGAAAAAATTAGTTTTTGGGGAAGGCATTTTTTTTTATTTATTTCACATAAAAAAATATTAATGTAATAAACGTCGAAAATGATTCGGATTTTAATTACAATTCTAGCTAAAATTTTAAAGGTCACTTATATAGTTCAAATAAATAATTTTAACTCTGCAATTCAGTTTATATAAGTGATTCTTAGAAATATGAGATAAGGACCTTCATTCTAACTTCGCTTAATTAAGTTTTGTTTATTTACTTTTCATTCAAACTTATATAAACGACGTTGTCTATAAAATAGGAATAATGAAAGTTGCAGTATTTATAATAATCAATTTGAAGACTTCGAAAATTAACTTATAATACCACTAGTTTAAATAACTATGGAGCAAAATTATTTCAGAATAGATAACTTGCTTAATCCACATGGGGCTTTTGTTCGCACAGGGACATACCTCCTTTCTAGATTCGCGCTCCACGGACGGTCCACTTCAGCATCAAAATGTCCTTATGGTTTCCGAACCACTAGTATGAATATAAAGAATGGGTTTCTTCTGATTTCATCCCTGGTGCAGTCTTTTATCGGTTTCCCAGAAGATGATTTTTTCTTCGGTTTTATTGGGCTTGTTTGACGGCGTCTTTTGCATTTTCGTACACGGCCGAAGAGGGAAACTTTGCTCTCGGTCACCAATTGTCAACGACGGCATTGTTAGATTCTAAAAAGAAATAAATTAATGATATTAGTATTTTTATACGTTTCTAGGATTTAAATATTCACAAACTCAATTTTTAACATTTCTAATATTGATGCTTTTCATATCACAATATAATTTTGGAATCTTGGCGATAATCATTACATGTATCTAAATTTGAATTGAAACTTTTTTTATCTTTCTGTTATAGTTATCACAAAAATCGAAAATGAAATTGTTTTGCATATCTTTACGTTTCAAATTTTCAAAAAAAAACCCAAATTTTGAAATGCATTGAAACAATTTCTGAAAAACATGCCTATAAGTAGTTTTTAGAATACGCTCGACTACAAATTTGAAAAGTAAGTTTGAACAAACGTAAATTTGAAAAGCTCTTACAAGTTCACAGTATTTTTAATAATTCATTTGAGAATATCTAAAACAATTTTTATTAATTATTTAATAACTTTCATTGATTCTTAATTGTTTTTATTCTTCAAATGTTTATTACGATACAGGAAGTTGCAGCAATTTGCCTTAAGGCGCAATGCCATGCACCACTAGTTTAGTATAAAAACTTCTCAAATTATTGTTATAAATTATATAAATAATTATAATATAATCATATGAACAATAGCGTGCTTACATGTCATTTTCATTGTTCGACTTTGGTGCTGTGAGTGTCGCATAAGTACTCTCATGGCTGAGTCGTAGCATCATCGTAGCATGTTTGTAGCATGAGGTAAGGCAGCGAAAGCGAGAGCGTCAGTTTTTATGATCTGTCAAAACGAATGCAACTTAAGCATAAGCTAACCAAATTTTATTTATTTATTTATTGTTAAATTCCTTATAATCCCGCAAAAATGGCAAGCTGTAGATCACAATTATTTTCTGTTGAGCTAATTGATCCAGAAAGCAATAAAATTTACACGATTACTGTTACCGCCATGTTGATATTTACGCTCACAGTATTCAAAACGAATAAATTTAGCTATTGATTCTAAACGCTTATCGGCCATCTCGAACACTAAAAATGTGTGAGCTCACAGCGCGTAAGCTTACTTAAGTATATGAAAAATAATACTCAAATAGAATTAAAATAAATATTAAATGTGCTATAAATTTGAATTGTGATACAAAAATAATCTTAGCTAATGAAACGCAAAACATATTCCTAGTTATATATCAATACTTACTTAGTTTCTGGCCTAGTCACACACAAAAAGTTCAAATTTTTGAATCCGCACTTTTCTTCAGAATATAAATTTCTTCAATCCTTGTTATCAATACAAACCAGTCGGCTTTAATTTTGATAAAAAAAATAAGTTAGTTTAATTACGAATATTGAGTTAAACACTTTTCAGATTTAGAAATCCTACAAATTTTGCGAGCTCGAAAAATATACGATTTCAATTGTTCACGACAGTCTTTTATATCATACTACTAGATTGAATACTTTGATTTCGGAAAAAATGAACACAAACAGTTTTTATGAGCGTAGAGGGCTTTGGTATTTAATCTGAAAACAAAATTTAAAATAGAATAGACGCATTGAAATAAAAATTAAATTTTAGTTAATCACTTTTAAATACAAATTTCCCAATTTTTGGACGCATCAATCTGCAAGATGCATACTGCCAACAATTATTCAGCGGCACAAGTTGGCAATGTGGTGCCATGTGACTACAATGAAGATTTATGTTGAACGATATGTCTTAAAATGTGATATTTCAATTTCTAAGTTTCGAAAGATATTTTATATGCAAATATTAAACATATAATAAAAATATTTAAATCTTCTAATTACAGATTTCTATTTTTGCCACTAATGTTACATTCAAAGATATGGTTATAATTTTTCTTGCTTTCATTAATAATCGTAATTAATTTATAAATCTTATATTTTGTTCTTTAAAAAATCTGCCGATTAAATTTTATTCTGTGAATATTAAATATAAAAATTGTATTTATCTTGATTTAAACATCAGTCTTAATTTCATGGTGTGAATAAAAAGTGATAAAAAGTAATAAAATTGTGATGAGAATAATAAACAAGGGAGGTAAATGGAATCATTGTTTTGTGGTACTCTCATACCATGAACCTGCCTTCTGGCAGACTAATATTTATTATTATTATTACACTAACTCCCTCTGTTATCAGACAGTATTTTCAGATATGAGTCCTGCATGATTATATAAACATTATTTATTGCTTTTACATAAATATCTATATAAATTTAGTTAAAATAAATTTAACCCTATCAGCTATTGAAGCAGACAGCGCATTCTTTGAATTTTTCTAGCAATGTTATATTGCAAAATGAAGAATCATTAGCTTAGTAGACTAATAAACGATAATTCAAAACTGGTTTTTCTGTTATTATTTTTATAGCTTCTACAGCCTGTAGTACACCGAATGCTCTAGATGCTGAAAAGTAAAATATATATAAGTATAAAAGATATTTTGTTGTTTATTTAAAGTTGCATCAACTTTCAGATTAAAGTAAATATGACTTCATCAAAAAAAAATTAAGATTCAAAGGTATTATTCATACTATTTAAGTTATGTAGTGATTTTGTACAAAAATTAGAAAACTAATTGAATAAAGGGCTCAATTGACAAGAGCGTGAAATACTATTTATAAATATATGAATTAGTTCACTTTTTTCACTTTTTAGTTCACCAGCTGCAAAAAAAAATCTCCTTCTGCTCGTAAGTTCGTAAAGTTTTCAGATGAAGGCAGCTCAGCAAACACACATCTGCATCAAATCTATAATGTATTAAATATAATGCTAATTTTACAGACACGATATTTGTATCATACAAATACCAATAGCAATTTCCATTTTTATAGTTGTAAACAGTAAGCTGGACAGTCCTTCCATTTATAAAATAGCAATTTCAATTTATTCCATTAATTCCAATAGTAATTTCCATTTATAAACTTCCTGGTACTAAAGGATGATTCAGCATAATGCAGCAAACAATATGTGCAGTCTAATAATACGTTGTACCATATAATAATATGCATTGCATTGATTCTGTCTAAGACTATGTTGTATTGGACAAACTTAATATTGGCAATACTGGCATTAAGTCTTAAAAATATAAATAATCAGCACATTTGTATAATTTTAATAAGGAATGACTTCCATTTTTATCTGCTTAAATTGTTGATAGCTGAATAAACTTTTCTCCCTCTAATACTGCTCTGATAGTGTAACATTAGCATTTGCAAGTTAGTTATTTCAATGAAATCATAGTCCATGATTCCAGTTTCTCTTTGAAATACTAAAAATCATTTGCACATATTAGTTTTTTAGATTTATTATATGAAGCCAAAGTATTATATATGAGATATATATTATATGAGAAAATAATTACTTAGTAAAATTAACAACCCATTAATCTTTCGTAGTACTCATTATTAAATTATAATATTGAAATTATCTATTATTTCAGATATTTTGTAAACTGACCAACGCCAGCACCAATCAAATACATCAAAGCGGGACAACCTAAGCCCCCTGCACCGACAAATAGAACAAAAGCATATCTGAGCTACAGTTGCTTTCTATTTGGAAATCAGGTATAATTATTTATCGACTGTATCTGTGTATATCAAATCTGTCCAATTAACTGAAGGTTCCATGTTCATTCATCTAAAATAGAAATTTTGTATACTAAGTATGATAGATTTAATTCTTATTTCTAAATTAAATGAGAATGTCTGACTGATTTGTAAGTTAAATGTGCATATTGAATTATTGATTAATGTGTAAGGTTGTGTTTTGACTAACAAAGACAAATTTACATACTGGATTATAGAAGTGATTCATTTGATTTTTACAAGATCCTTCATCAATTTATATATATATTTGTTTATAAACGGAATTTTTACTGATTATATTATCTATCTTATCAAGTCTTATCAAGGTGGTAAGGACGAAGGTGGGAAATTTCACAAGTGCAAGATGTAGCATAAACTGTGGAGTCCCACAAGGTTCTGTATTAGGACCTTTATTATATCTATTATACAGCAATAACATTAAAGAGGTAAAACTAAAGGGAAGATACATATTATGCAGACGATACTACCATGGTATATGCAGACAAGGAAAAAGTAAGACTCGAAGATACTATAAACACAGACATAAAAACATGCTTCGAGTGGCTAATTGAAAATAAACTAACAATTAACATCGATAAAACAAAATATATATATTTCAAACAAAAACAAAATATCGGGAACACTGAACTAAATATTAATGTAAATGATACAGAAATAGAGGAAGTGGAAAGCATAAAATACTTACAAAGGACTGATAATAAATGAAAGTCTGACATGGGCAGAACATATAAACAAAATAAAAAGAAAGATAGAAACATTAACAGGGACTTCGAAAAGGATCCACTCTTTCGGCAAAAAAATAAGATACTAAATTCCTAAAACACAAATAATAATTTTATATAATTTTTATATAAAATAACAACATGGAGCCAAAGAACTAAAGCTAACCTAAATGACATACAGAGAATCATGAATAAAGCCATAAAATATAGCATATAATTTTCCACATTTAACACCCACCAAATAATTACATACAGAAACAAATAACCATTCACTAAATAACATAGTTGAAATAGAGAAATGCAAATTAATACACAAAATGAGGTAAAACAGAATTAAAACAAGTACAATAGACATAAATCAAGATATACATAAATACTACACTAGACAACACATTGAACTTAAGAAATTGAGAAGAAATGTCATATGGAGCGCTAATAATGAATTGCCAATCGATATTAAGATGAATAATGATGACGATAAATTTAAAAGGAAAATAAAGAAATATTATAAGGAAATTGAAAACGAAGAAGATTGAAGAGTTATATAAAGATATTTTAATTATTATAAATATTATATTAATGAAATATTCAAATTAAAATTAAAACAAGTACAACAATAGACATAAATCAAGATATACACTACACTAGACAACACATTGAACTTAAGAAATTGAGAGAAAATGTCATATGGAGCGCTAGTAAAACATATAATGAATTGCCAATCGATATTAAGATGACTAATGATGACGATAAATTTAAAAGGAAAATAAAGAAATATTTTAAGGAAATTGAAGACGAAGAAGATTGAAGAGTTATATAAAGATATTTTAATTATAATAAATATTATAATAATGAAATATTGTCAAATGTAATGTATATATAAAATATGAAAACTGTTTTCTCATACCAGGCACCCCTGTCTGACTGTCTGAGATATGAATAAGATAATATATCAACAAAAAAGGTTCATTTAGACCAGGAATTCCTAAATCATCTGCAACTTCTCATAAAAACGAAAATACACAAACGTTCTTCGATAAAAGGCTATAACGATCACAAACAGCTTCAACAAGAATACAAATTTTTACCTTTTTTCGCAGTTCATATAGTTCGTCAGTTCTTTATCAAATGTAAGTTAAAATTGCTTCGTCTTGTGAAACTGAAAATCCTGAGAAACTTCGTCCTGCAGCTTTTCAATTTCCTTATTAAGCGGCATTTGAATTAATTTGTGATCTTTATAATTCTTCTAGTTCAAGTTAAGCGGCCGAAATGATTGATGCCCTTAGAGAGAATGTCAAAATGATACGGAAAAAATGAGATATACAATAAACGAAAGACACAAAGGTGTAATAAACGAGCTTTATATTTTCTAATAGGTGATACTTATCATAGCATTATCAATAATTATAACTTTCTCTTAATTTCTTATTGTAAGCTCGTTTACTCGCTTTTTTCAATTAAAATTATGCCTGACGTTGGTAACAGTTGACAGTATTGACAGTACAGACGGAGACCGACTTGAAGTGCGCGCAAGAGAGACTCAATTGCAAGATGGTCGCGAACATTACTATATTGTTTAGGGTCGCGAACTTATGGTGCTTATTTATCTATGGTCGACTTGCTGGCCGCCAATGTGATTCGTCGTTCAAACCACGTGATCGTATGATCATCAGACAGAAGCATTGCGCATTCTACAACTGCGCAAGTCTACTCTCGATTGCGTATAGAACCCAAGTAGGAGGCAAGGAAATCTACGGTTTTAGAAGACTGATGAAATATATTTCGTATGAAAAGAAACTGCACCACTGTTGGATTTATGAATATTTATGTAATGAAGAGTGTATGTATATACATTAGACAAAATCTAAATAAATGGGCATAAGATTAATAAAAAACGATAATTTTGTTATAAAATTATGGTATGGTAAAATCCAAATCATAGCGTTTGGCTATCGTTTCAGCCATCATTACATAGAACTAATAAACATTTAAGACTAAAATATATACCGAAGTGTTATCCCATAACAATATTCATGCAAATCTTTAGCCTATAGTAATTGCAATACTAGGTATATCTTGGTAGATTCCCTGAGGATTGAACGTCGACGTTAAATTTTATTTTCTACAAAAGTCTTTTTTATGCTATATACATGTAATATTATTATTTGGTCACATCAAAATAAAAAACGGGTTAAACAAAAAAACGCATTTATTAAATTTAATATTTAATACAATTAATTATAAACACAAATTTCTTATCAAGAATATTTTTATTTTTTTCTGCAGCGTTTAGCGTATCATATTATTGTGATCTTGCGATCAGGGCATATTTCTGAGTAACCAAAAGATTTTTCTTATCCCAGTAAGCTTTGTGGGATCGGTTTCAGTTTCGCCAATATCAGTAACCATGTCAAAGAATTGCCGCTCAGTCATTTCCGAGCAGGGTCCTGCTTCTGATTTGATTGCACCTGCATTATCTTTTTCAGAAGTGTTATTTTCAGTCTGTAATTTTTCAATTATTGTGCTACCAACTTGTTCTTCACCCTGTACTATAACTACTTTGGAGGGAGCTTTATAGCCGATTGTGTCTGGCGGATACTCCTCTAGAAATTTTGAAATTTTGTCCTGATATTGAGAATCTGTAGCAGCATAGGATTTCCAGCCACTTGCTCTTAATTCTATTAAATATACCATCATGAAACGAATGTTGCTGTTAGTATTCGAGATCAAAACTGCGTCACGCACCATAACGAAGAGTTTGTCTAAAGCGCATTTGTACTTCTCTTCTAGCATTGGGCCAAACAATTTCAGCTCATTAGTTAACCACACAATGTCATGTTGTAAATATGGACTACGGAGATTGTACGAAACTGATGTCATTATTTTATCAGTTAGCGATATCATGTATTTTGCAGCGTTCTCTTTGCCCATTCGAAATATATCACTATGTTCCATATTTGTTTTTCGACAAAAACAGTATAAACAATTCTTGTTGCGTCGTTTAAGTTCTTAACCACCGACACTTTAATTTTTTGAGTAGAGACTATCAAATATGTATATATCACAAATTTAATCGTGAATTGAATATAGAAACCGACTTATTACTTTGTGAAACAAACGCACCAATGGGATCCGACCAATAACTGACGTTCGTACTGAAGCTTGTGCAAACCTTCATCGTTTAGATTCACCAACATAATAAAGAAAAATTTATTTCAAATTAATTTTAGGCAGTAAATTCAAAAATTCAGGATAAGGCGGAAAATATTCATTCTAAACTACTTAATATAATTTAAAATAACAATTACTATTTAAAGATATAATAAAAAAATAGTTTTGAATGACAATGAATCAAATAGATCTAATATGACTAAAGGCTGAGCCGTATACTCTTCTTTTATCTATGAGCTGAGCATACATTACTGATTATCAACACTTACATAAAACATATTTTTAAAAAACTAAGTAGATGAAATTGATTACAGTTGACTTTTCCACTTGAAAATAATGCATAACACAAAATGAGTTTAACAAATTATGAGTGAAGTCTGTTCGATAATGCAACTATATAAGTGATCCATTTATATTTTATTATACTATTAATTCATAACACGAAATGTGTTTAACAAATTATGAGTGAAGTATGTTCGATAATTCAACTATATAAGTGATCCATTTATATTTTATTATACTATTAATGCATGACACGAAATGTGTTTAACAAATTATGAGTGAAGTATGTTCGATAATTCAACTACATAATTGATGCATTTATATTTTATTATACTATTAAACATTCATGTGCATGGTAAATTTAATTAATACAATTGCAATTATTGTAAGTGTGTTTGTAATAAGATATCAATTGTAATAGATAAAAAAGTAAAATCTTCATTTTCGAATTGAACAATTAAAAATTTTATATATATGGAGAGTGTCTTTATCTCAGATTACACTCTTTCAACATTATTTACTAAATTAAAATCTAAATTCGATTTAAAAATTTTAAGTAATTTAGTATACAAATTAAATTGTCTAAGTTGCCAAGAGTTTTACATTGGTGAATCTACACAAAAGAATCTCTCAACAAAGAAATAATTAAAAAAATAGGAATCAGAATAAAATAATGCTCACAGAACACATAAATAACCTTCAGCATAACATTGATTTCCTATACCCGAGTATATTACATTTTGAAACCAATATATTTAAAAGCTTTAGTGAAGGTTGTCTACTATTGTTAAACAATTGAACAATTAAAAAGGGTCTTGACGGCTATTCGCTCTGTAATGATTACAAGATATTCCTCAACCAATTTTCAAACATTATTACTGAATGATGTTTGCACAATTTTCAAAAAAATTTTGTAAACACAATTCATTCAGCACTTAGACTTCAACAACTATGTACACAAATTTAGTTTTCTAACTCTAATTCATAATTAGTTTTAAATGTTTGAACTACTGATAGCTTGGTGTTACAATTGTGTTAATTAGTGTAGTGTAGTGTTAAATTGTTTTTGTTTGTAAGTTCCAATTTTAAAGTCCACCAATGTATTCTTTTCTAAATTAATCATAAGAAAACTTTTCAGTTTGCCACTGAATAAACTGTCTCGTTGAAGACTGAAACTATGGATTAATAAAGCTGATTTCTTAATTGCTTTAGTTTTTTGTTCTTACTTGGTGATATTGCCTGACTCAACACTTGTTTTAATATATATATATATATATATATATATATATATATATATATGATTAAATCTCACACTACATTGCGGAACACCAGAATGAATTCGTTTTGGAGGAAAGATTCTTCATTTTCTTTAATTTGAAACGTTTTGTTAGATAAATATGAATCCAATATTGTGAAGCATTCTGAAAAGGTTTTCTTCAATTTGTATAATAAACCCATATGCCAATCTTTGTCAAAGTCCTGGCTGATGTCAAGAAAAACTGCAACACAAAATTCTATTTTATTTAGAGCAGTGAGGATTGAGTTTGATTGTTATTTATTAATAACAATCAGAACATTAATTTCATTCTACGAATTATTTTAATTTATATTAATTAGTATAGTAGTTACCCCAGTGTGTAATTACTATTAGTAATTCCATAGTGATACAATTTATTTAATCAAGTTAATAGACCATAATATTTTAATCCTTGATTCAGGTGTGAAAAGCAGCAGAGCAAGGAATTGTTTTTATAAAGTCTTTTATATATAGTACATTAAGATCATTATGCAGAGTTTTTTGTTTTTTGAGTGCTAAGTTAGAATTATGTCCGATGAGCCAAAAAAGTTCCTTAACTCTTGATTCATTGTCATTTTTGTTGTAATGTGGTGATTCTATGTTAGTCTGTGGTCAAGATGCATAATCATAGGTATTTAACATAATTAACACTTAGTATCACCTAGTCAAAAAATACACTCCTGGGCAAGTTGTCTTATTGAGCGTATATGTTATATGGTTAGATTTGCTTTCATTAATTTTTATTCGCCATTTAGATGCCTTTGTAAAATTTCTAGAACATTGCTATTGTGGTTCATTAAATAGTTGGAAAATCCCTAGTGGAGAGAATATCTATAAATGGCACCAAAAAACAGCCTTGCAGAACTCCTGACTCAATCTGATGTCATGCTGAAAGTGTTGACACAGACTTTGAATTTCCTATTGGTGATTCTACAATATCATAATAACCACTTGGAAGTAGAGATCTAATCTTTGATAAAAGACCTTTGTGCCACAACTTATCAAAGGCCTGGCTCACATCTAGAAAGAGTGTAGAACACAATGGCTTGGCCTCGAAAGTATTGTTGATGACTCTTATGATTCTGTGGCACTGTTGAATTGTAGATAGCTGACAGCCAAAACCAAACTGATGATCTGAAAATATGTTTGAGTTAGTTGAGATATGTTAAAGTAGAAGATATTTTGATTAGCAGAAGGCTAATTGGTCCAAAAGAAGTAACCATATTAGGGTCTTTTCCGCTTTTATGGATAATTTTTACTACACTCTCTGTAGTAAAGTTTTGTAAAGTTGCCCAGTAATTTAATCTAATTGAGTTGAATACATATGTTAAAAGATAAATCCCTTTCTTTGCAATTCTTTTAGCATTTTTGACGTCACTAAGTCATAATCTGGAGA
>NW_020538040.1:12109842-12130574 GCF_003426905.1 Ctenocephalides felis
TGAAGGTTTGGATATGTTTTAAAACTATTTTTAATATTGTTATAATGGGTTATTAATAAATAATCATTGTTTGTTGATATGGTGACATATGGAATGTTGCGTGAGACTTTTTAGTTATCTAACCGTGGTCTGATTTTGATCCAAAGCAGGTTGTTAACTTATTGATACTTCATTTGACGACAATTGATCTATACTAAAATAAAATTAGATCGAAATAGTGACTTATATTCTACTTTGGTTATAATAATCTTTGGTTAAAAATGTATTACATTATATTGCAAAAATATTTTTTGATTGAGTAAATATTTATTAATACGCACAGGACAACTTATGATTTTTTAATTCAATCTAATTCATTTTAATTTCAAGCAACACTTAAAAATTAATACATTTTGCGGTATATCGTATTTTTGATAAAAAATGCCCTGATAGATATTTAGATATGCTTTTCTTGATATTTTAGTTCTTTATAAGTCATATCAGACAAGACCATTTGAGAAATAATAGTGTTTTTTCAGGAATTTTGTCAATTTTTTTTTTCTTTGATACATTTTAATAAATTATCTAATAACGTTACCATGAACCATGTGAACATCCACACCACATTCTAACTAAAAATTAAATAGTGATGTATGGCATCGTGCCTTAAGACAAATTGCAGGAACTTTCCGTACCGTAATTAAAAATCTTGGTACGAAACCCAAGAATTTACACAAAATGTGTACACATTATTAAAATCTCTATAAAATATCTGATAATTTGATGTACATATGTCCAATAAACATTTTTGACCGCCAAATGACACTTTGTTAACTTATTTTTATTGAGAGTCCATAACCGTTGGACCTGCCTTCCAAAAAAATTTACCAATATTCATCTTATCAATGCAAATAAAATGTTTTTGAATTATTAAAATCGGACGCTCCGTTCTCTTAAAAACTGAGTTACCGTTTTTGGCACTTTTTGCCCCGTATCTTCGGAACGGCTAGACCTGCCTTTGCCAAAAAACAAATCAGCACGCCTCCTTATCAATAGTAATCGAATGTTTTTAGAATTATTTAAATCGGTTGATCGGTGTTCCCGAAATCGTCGACGAAAATTTGTAGCCGCATACATCTTTTTTTTAAGGTATGCTACAATATTCAGAAACCTGTAAACGTAAACATATATAAAAATTATCATTTTCGATTTTTTTGCGATTAACTATAACTTACCCTACGAGAGTTTACTAGAGTTTAGTTAACTAGAGTTTTAATTTTGCGACTAATTTTCCCAACTAACTTGAATTTAGCTAGGCAAAAATAAGAACTATTTTTTCACAAATGTTTTTTGGTAAAAAACACCTTAACTAAACTTTTTTTTCAAACTTTTTTTTTAGTAGGAAGGTGACGTTTTTATGCATTAAATATTTTACTATTTTTTACAAGGCCTATTAAATTTCCAATTACACTGTGTGAAAGACTATAAAGATAACATTTTATAGTTCTTCTTCAATAAAGGTGAAAAAGTACAAACCAGATGGTAGAAGTTGTGAACTGTATGGTTTCGATACCGTAACAGCCTATTACATAAATTTATAGTTTTATCGATTCCTTTCTGATAGTTTAATGTTGAAGCTGCACCTCTTAAAAATATTTATTAAGCAACAGATTTAATTAATAGGTGTTGGTAATAATAATCCATATAATGTAAAAATAACATTTACACGTTAACCACCACGATTATACCAGCAAAATTTTCACTTGGGCCGTAGCAACTTTATTAGATAATTCAATGAAAAATGTATCAAGGAAAAAAACTTGAAAAAATTCCTGGAAAAACACTACTTTTTATCTCACTGACATAGCCCTGAATTAAAACTTTTTCTCAACAAGTGGCTTTCTATAAAACATATATATCTATATCAGACACATATGACTGACACGGCGGTTAACATTTTGAATAGATACTAATTTCCTTAATACTTTTTTTCCTAATCGAGTTCAAGAATTGATTTGTTAATTGTCTCTATAATTTGTGCAATGCATTAAACTCTTAACAATATTACTCGTTTATTAAGTAAGACTTAATTAATAATAAATTGAAGATCTACAATTAAAAATATAAATTGACAGCTCACAAAAAAACGATTCAAAAATATATATTATATATTTACTTTATATTTAAATATTAAATGTTGAGTATATAAATTTATTAAAAATATATTATGAATTTGGAAATTTGGGATCAAAATTTAATCTCTACAAATTTAAAACTGTAAAAAATATTAACTTAGGTTTACTTATGAGAATGTGCTATAATATAAATTGGAATTTTAAAAACTTCTCTAATTAGTTAAAAAAAAATTTGTTTGTACTAGCACTGCATACAATTGGCACAATTTTTATTGGACAAATAAATATCTTTTTTGGATAATTAGAAACTCTTAACTTAGGGGTCGTCCATTAATCACGTGATCGATTTTTAAGGATTTTTGAACCCATCCTTCCCCTTGGTGATACGTGGTAATATTCAATATATTTAATTAAATTAATATTTTTAGTTACGAGAAAAAATCTAAATTTTTTTATTTTTTTTGAAAATGTTGAGTTTTAAAAAAAAGATCAGATGAAAATTAAATATACACGTAGTGATATCTTACTACAACCCCTCTTTCCTTCCCCTAAAAACCTTAGGTGATCAATAGACGCCCCCTTAGGGGTTGTTCATTAATCACATGAGCAACTTTTGAGGATTTTTGGACGCTCTTCCCCTTTGGTGATACATAGTAAAATTTAAAATTACACCTCATCCTCCACACAACATTGCCAAGAAATTTTTTTATTTTTTTTAATTGAGATAAAAAATTAATGCACGTGATATCTTACTATATCCTACCTTCTCCCTCGTGATATTTCATGATTTTTTGTCAAACCTCCCCTCCCCATTTAAAACTCACGTGATTAATGGACATCCCCTTATTATAATACTTTTCAAATTGAAATTCAAAAACACTTCAAAACACCTATTTCTCTATTTGGTAAAAAAGTTCCATTTATTTTGTATTGGCACTTTAAAAATTCAGACAATTCTGTTGGAGCAATAATTTATTTTTTCGAACAATTATGATCATTTAACTTATGCGAATATTCTATAAATAGTCAATTTAGGAACTTCTTCATTAATTTAAAATGTTTTATTTTTTACAATTATTAGTCCTTTATAAAATTTCTATGGAGGAAATTGGACTATTACGTTAATTAACTTAGGAGAATATTCTACAATTGACATATCTCTATAAGTTAAAAATGAAACACTAACAATAAGCTAAAAAAATCAAAAATAAATTCTTATTATATTTTAAAATTAACAGATTTTTTTAATAAAATAAGCTTGATTACTTATTTTGAAAAAATGTCGTGTGTTTATTATGATTTTGAAGGAAAAAAACCCATAAAAAATGATAGTAACCTTCAAAATTTCTGCAAATTTATTCTTATGAATAATAACTAACTGATTTGACAAATTAAATTACAAAGACAAATTTGATATCACAGTACCACATGGTGTTTCATTGTTATTTTAAAAATATGCATCTGTAACCTCACAATGCGGAAACTTAAAATACCCATTTTTATATCATCAACAATTAACATCGTCGGAGGTGTGCGAATTTTTTAACCACATTTCTTAGAAGTGCATGTAAAAAAAACATAAACATGAATCACATACCTACATCAGCTGTTAAAATAGCGATTTAACGATGATTTAAACGTTCGTTAAAAACCTTGAATTCTTCAATTATCAACAATGAATAATGACCAAAAAAAATTACAACTAAAATGATATATTCTTAAGGCGACGCACCGAGTGCCATAACGGTTAAAAATAGATTGCTGAAGAGATTTTTAAATTAAGTACCTCGTTAGTGTTCATATGTTTTTTTTTTTCAAAAGTTCTGTATTGTTTATGAGAATGGTAAAAAATCTAGTGATGCATCGTGATTATGTTTTGATTAATACGAATTTAGATGGGCGTTTCCAAGAATGTCCTTGGTGAAATTTAATGAAAAATCTAGACACTGAGGGTTCTTGGAAACTCCTACACATTAGAATAAAGTACACATTAGGTATGATTTGTAATACACATTAGTATAATACTTATTTCCCAGGATTTGAAATTTAATACAAGTGGTGCATGACATCGTGCTTTGCAGTAAACTGCTGGACAATCCCGTACCGGAAATTTAAATTTTAAAAAAACTTTAAAATTTTTTGAAAACTAAAAAAACTAGATTTTTGAGAAATTTAAAATTTTGAAAGAACTTGATTTGAAGATTTTTTTATATTGTGATTTTTTTGAAAACTGTAAACTTTTTTTCAAAGCAAGGGAGTGTCCATTAAACACGTGAGCAATTTCTAAGAATTCTTGCCTCCCCTGGTGATATTTAAAATTAACCCCTTGCCCACCGAACATCACGTGTACTTTTAGTACCATGAAAAATCGTTAATAGAAACCAATTTTACATATAGTATAGCATTACTAAATTATTTAAAAATTTTTATATAGCATTAAAAAATTAAAATCTTTAAATTGATTATTAAATTACCCTACGGGAAGTTAATAAATAAAAATCAGTTTGGATCAGCTTGAATTATAATAAATAAATGTTGTGCAAAATTAATAATTTTTAACCTTAAAAAAATAAAATAAAAATATATATTACAAATATAATATAAAGATAAATCACAAACGGTGACAATTCTGGACTTGTTTCTTCAATCTTTTAGTCAGTAACAAATTTTAACAACAAAAAATAAACAGTTAAACTTTTTATCATAAATCCGCTGCATATAGTATAATTTTACCCTAATTTATCTATTCTTTATAAAAAATGACAAATTTCACTATGAGCCAAATAAAGTATGCAATTAACTTCTCATTGCTACTGAATGGAAAACTACTTAAAACGTTAATTAATCTATTTTAAAGATTTGCTCATTACATTTTTTTTGATTCATTATTAGCAATCAATAAAAGTGAAATTGTGAATCACTAAAAAAAATCTTCCTGACATTTATCTTATACAAAATGTTGAAGATCAACGAACTCATATTTTGAAACCATGTTGAATAGATTCATAAATGGTTGTGATTTATATTAACTAATTATTAAATAAGTAATAATTTAAATCAATTTTCATTTTTGTAGTATATTTAAAGAAATTGTAGAAAGTATTTAATAATATAATTAAATTATAATTAATTTGTTCAAAGAAGTATGGTCATTTTATAAAATAGCAATTTTATCAAAAACTATTTTTCTAAAAACTATTTTGTCAAAGCGATGAAACCAATAACATAGAGTAGAGCGGGGCACAAAGGTCCAATTTGACTTTGAGCAATTATATTGTAAAAACCAAACCAATTTTATCACAACAAATAACACACATCAAACAAACAACGGTCTGACTATGTTCAGTTAAATTTCCAGCTAATTCATCATTGTAGAAATGATTTTTACTATTTTTAAAAAATTTGTCACCTGGTCCTTTTTACCCCAAATGGGAAGACCAAAGGGCAAATAGGTGTTATTTATAATGTGTTATTTTTAATTTCAAAGAGATTTTACAAAATAATTGCTACATTATTCAACCAATGCAGAATATAAATTTTATGGGTACATTTTTACAGAGGTAACCCTGTATATAACCTTAATCTGATATTATGCCAGAAATATTAATCAGAAGTGTTGGAATAACTATTCATTTAATTTATCTCTTGAAAAATGCTTTTTAACTATTTTATTTACTATTTCTTATTGTTTAAAAGTTTGCAGGGGTAAAGGTTTTGTTGGTCCATTTCTCATATAAGATTTTATAGCGGTTATATAAAAAAACTGTTGAATCTAAATTAAAATTAACAATACATCTTATAAAGCAATTGAATAACGTGTACTAAAAAAATATTTAAGCTCTCGTAAACTAAACAACAGTGCTACTACCAAAAAAACTAACAAAGAAAGAAAATACTTTTGTTATGGATTTTCAAGCACTGCCATTTATATCCTGATAGAATCAAGGCAATGGCTGGTTATACATTCTTTACCCTCTACTTTCAAATATTGTTGCTAAAAAATTCTTAACTTTACTGTTTTTTCAGATATCGGTGGTGAACCTTTTTACCCGCGGACCGTTAAGCCCCGCTCTACCCTATATATTAATTCAAGATCTCGCCAAGCTTATATAATAAATTACTAACAATCACTAATTAAAATTGGGTTATAATACAAAATATATAATTTAGGTAAAAGTATGTCAATAAAACGCTAACATATAATTATAACAGTGACTCACGGCTTCATATATATAATGCACTTTTATTTGTTGCATAATATTTGTGCAATGCCACTTCGTAAATCGTTCAAAATTCCTTTGTTTAATCCACAAATTCATGTCAAATTCTTCGTTTCATTAATGTAATAATTAAGAAATACTTCAATGAAATAATTATTATCGAAATGGCTTCCGAGCATTCAACACCTTTCACTTCGTAATAGAATCGATTTCAAATCGATAATTTTGTATAGGTGTAAGTAAGTGTTTTGTATAAAGACCGAGGTGTATTTTATCGATATTATGCATCTGATACGCTAATCAGCCCCACCTTCCCCACTGTCTTGGGGAAAGCGAATAATCATTTCTTTAGGCAAATGCTGAGTCGATTTTATGTTCGAAATGATTGACTGCACTAATAAAAATACCGAGAGAACTGATTTGAACCACTTTTGTACTATTTTGGTTGCTCTAGTTTTGAGAAGAAATATATAAATTTTATATGGAATCTATACAAAATTTTCAAATAAAAATAAAATTTATTAACTTTATTATTAACGCAGGGTAAGTTATAGTAATCGCAAAACAAACGAAAATGATTTTTTTTATATATTTACGCTTCAAAGGTTTCTGAATATTTTGGCATACCTCAGAAAAAATATATGTAATGTATTTGTGTATGTGGGTATGTATGTGCGGATACAATATTCCCTCGACGATAACGTACGTCCATTAATCACGTGAGCGAGTTTTTAAGGATTTTAACTTGGTGATATTGGTGATATTCAAAATTAAACAAACATCGTATTTTGTTACGTGAAAAAACTGTATTAAATTTATTTTTTTAAAAATGTTTGAACTTTTTTATAAAAATATAGTAAAAATAATAAATGCAATACTATTCCTCGTGATTTCGTGATTTTTGTCAAACCCCCCTCCCCTAAAAACCTCACGTGATTAAGGACGTAAACACAAATCAACCGATTTGAATAATTAAAAAAATAAATTCGATTCGTATTGATGGGGAGACACTGATTAGTTTTTGGCAAAAGCTGGTTCAGCCGTTTCAAAGATAAGGGGCAAAAAATGACAAAAATGGTAATTCAGTTTTTGAGATAATTAACAGAGTGTCCGATTTGAATAATTCAAAAAATATTTTATTTGTATTGACAGAATGAAGAAATGATTGACTTTTTCAAAATGCAGGTCTAGCGGTTTTGGGGATCCAGTAAAAAAAAGTACAAAAAATTCCAAAGTCAAACATGATTATTAAATATATGTACAACAAATTATATAATTTATAGAGATTTTAATAATAAGTACAGATTTTTTTCATATTGCTATACGTTTCGTACCAATTTTCAGCCGTTAGACTGCGACGCGGCGCTTACGCGCTTTGATTTTTTGTGTCTACGTAGTTTAAAGTAGCGCTATTGTTTTGAAATAAAGATCCAAATTTTCAAACGTTATCAAAATAAGAAAGAACAATTTAAATTTGTCAAAAAATTCAATTTATTTTAAAAATTTCAAAATTCTCATATTTCCAAGCAATTTCAAATATTTCAAAATTTCGGTACGGAAAGTTCTAGCAATTTGCTTTAAGGCACGATGCCATGCACCACTAGTTCTTTCATATATCGCAAGTTCGTACTTCTTGTCTATAGGCCAAATGGTTTGGTCTTGAAATTTATGGTAAATTGGAAGACCTCATTAGATCTTCAAATTATGTTGACACATATATCGAATTATTAATAATTTTATTGCAATTATTGTATGAAGTATTGTAGTTTAAGAGAAAATTGAGAACAACTTGTGAAAAGTAACGATGATCTGGTAATTTTTATTTGTGCCGTCATACTAAGTTCTTAGAAGAAATTTAACTTTTTGCCAAAGAATTGCTTTATCGCTTATTTTTTTATGGTGTCACCGTGAAACGTTCATAATAATTATTTATATAAATTAAAATGTATATTCTTTCCGATCCATTTTATGAAACTGGATAATGCCTTGCTATAGTTTTGCAAGACTATCGGCCTAGCCATTTCTTTAGAATTACCAAAATCCTGAATCAACTTTGATAATTTAAAAACAATTCGAAAATATCTGGTGAAAGATCGGCCGGCCCGTTTCTTCGTAATAAATTATTGTTTTTATAACGATTTTTCTGACTTTTGTATGATGATAGAGTGCATCGTCTTCTTCTAAAATATTATTATACTCTTAATAAAATTATCAAGTTCTAGACTAAATCAAAACTATTAATTTAATCTAAAAAATCAATTTAGATTCTAATACCACTAGTAGGTCAATTTAAATCTTAGCAATGAACAACTAGGCAATGTGGACTTTTGAATTTATTTGCAGAGAAAATAACCGCATAATTATATTCAGTAGCATTTGTTAATATTTGCAAAGTGCAAATAACTAAGAGAGGAGGCTTGCACAAAATTCGCTACATTAGACAATATGCCGTGTGTGTGTCAAATATTTGCACAAACTCAATACTCAAACAAAGAATATTAGTTGGAAATACTTATTTAATAGAAATTCATTGTTGAAGATAATTTGTAGTTAATATGATATTTGACAATTGCTAAAATACTATTTTTGCAAAATATACGAGGTGTGTTCAAAAAGTACCCGGAATTACTAATAATTAAATTTCGCGGGTCTGGAGTGTCTGATTGTCAAAATTTTTTTTTATTGTGTTGGTATACATGCCCCTAAAGTATGATGAAATTTTCAGCTATATTCACTGTTTACTTTGTCTGTGGTAGTCGCTAAGGTTCGACGTGTTTTTCTGAGCTCGGCGATTTTTACAATGGAAGAATTGAAAAGTCAAAGAATTTGTATTAAATTTTGCGTAAAAAATGAAATAAAGTGTTGCAAAGTGCAAAAATTCACCAGATATGGCTCCGTGTGACTTTTTCCTATTCCCAAAGTTGAAGAGACCCATGAAAGGACGGCGGTTTTCCTCGATTGAAGAAAATCGCTGAGAGTGCTCAAGGACATATCAAAAAGTGAATATCAAGGGTGCTTCGAAAATTGGAAAAAACGCTGGCATAAGTGTATTATATCTGGGGGGGACTACTTTGAAGGGGACCACATTAATGTAGACGAATAAATAAATATTTTTTTGAAAAAACGAAAATTCCGGGTACTTTTTGAACAGACCTATTATATCTACATATAATGATATGATTTAGAATTTAGATAGTAGTAAGGTGCCCATACATCTCGTGTCCCGGGTTTTTTCTAAAAGCAATATTTGTCCCGGATTCAGATTTTTTCTCCCAGATTGTCTCGGTTTTTCAAAAGTCAATAAGTAAATTAACAAATATTATGAAAACGAACAAACTGTGCTATTTTATTCTAATTAATTATGAAACAAATTGAATAGAATTTTATACAAGGAACAAACATAGATTAAAAAATATAATGTAATATCATAGATGAAACTATGTTGGTATAGTTGGTATTGGTATTTTGCCTTGAGGCAAGTTACATGAACTTCCCGAAATGTGTAAATAATCGACTTAATCAATAAACAATAAATTAATTTATGAGTAATTAAAAGTATTCCGTGTAGATTTATTACACGTAATTGAAAACGAACAAATACGTTAACTCGGAGTTTTGTCTACAACCAAAGTTTCAAAAATCAACAATTTTTATAATTGAACCAATTTCTGTAAGACTTCAATGATTTAGTATGTCGTAAGGCTGTAATATTTCAGTAAGTTCTATAAGACCATGATATATATCGCCAAAAAAAGTTCCATGAAAATCGTCTTAATTTTTATTTTCAACAGTTAATTAAAACGGCTCGGTAGATTTTCACCTAAAACTAATCAGTATCATTCCCAACTAATATCTTTCGAGCAGTTTTTTATTTTTTTAAATCGATTCGGTAGTATGAGCTTAAATGTGGAAGAAAAGCTTAACACTTTTTTCCAAATTACAAAAAAACGGCTCGGCAGATCATCGCACAAAACTGACAAACGGTAGTCCTTATTGCCCTTAGTATACAACAAATGGCTTTTAAATTTCTGAATTCGGTTCAGTCGTTTTTGAGCAAACGTCGATTCTAATTTCGACAAATGCCAGAAAAACGATTCTAATTTTTGCAAACTTTGAAGAATTTTTAAAATTAAACGACTTGTCGTAGGGCTGTAATATTCTATAAGACTATGGTATCTACCGTCAAAAAAAAAAAAAAATCGTAAAAATCGTCGAAAAAAAAATTTTAACACTTTATTACAAGAAAACGGCCTGGCCGATCTCTAGCAGAAACTCACCAGCAGGATTCCCAACCAATATCTTTCAAACGGTTTTTGAATTTTCAAAATCGATTCAGAATTGCGGGCTGAAACGTGGACGAAATTTTTTTAACTTTTCTGCGATTTACAAAGAAACGGTTTGGTCGATCGTAGCGCAAAACTGACAAACGATAGTCCTCATGGAGATACATCAAATGGCTTTTAAATTTTTGAAATCGGTCTAGCCATTTTTGAGAAAACGTCGATTTACGGCAAAAAAATTGTTCACATACATAAACACACATACATTTTCCAAATTTGGTCTCATTCGATTCAGAATGGCTTGAAACGTCGAGAAAACATAAAATTAGTAAATCGAATTTTTTGATGAAAACATAAACTTCTCCTTCGGGAAGTTAAAAATATAACATATAATCGAATAATAAAGTTCTTACTAAAAGCCCTCAATTCTGATTAAAAAAAAAATCAATATAACAAAATAGTGTTTTTTTATTGTATTCTTAAAGAGCAATTTTTATTTTAAAGCTCACCTCTCCCGGCCGAAATTAGCATAACTAAAAATTGCTGTCCCGGTTTTGACTTAAAAAAAATTTAGTCAACTTATTATTAGCGATATTGCAAACAATATTTGTTTTTTTGATAGTTACTAACCAAAAAACACCTAAAAACTATTTTTCTATAAAGAAAAAAAAGATAGAAAATATATTGTTCGGACGTATTTTTATTTTATTATATTGGTCATGATGGTGACAATCTTCATGGCATTGAGCTTTTACACGGGATGGTTGCTACCCCTGGTAAAGGGGGTAGAGAAGTGTTTGATGGGAATATTTTTTTACTTCTAAAAGTAAAGTCCGCAAAACAACGTGTGTAATAAATAAAGTAAGTATATCTTCTTCACTTATATGTTAGTAACAAATCAGTAATTGTAATTAGAACTGCAACAAATACATAATATACAAACAAATCAGTGTTTAATACAGTCCACAGCTACAAGGGTTAAATTATAACCCAACAACCTGAGTTATCGAAGGAGAGTTTTAATAAATTTCGTAACTAAGTAACATAAATAGAGTGTACATTATTATTGCCGATAAGCAGCTGAGATATGCCAAAAATTGAAATAATATAATATACATTATATATTTGGCAGGTAACAGTCTGCGCATGCGTCTGATGATTGTGGACTGTAAGTGATTGCGCTCAAATAAATCAATGTGATATTTTTTAACTAGTGTAGTGTTTTGCCTTACTTTACTAAATCACAATACAAAAAAAATTTACTTATTTAAAAAATTATTTAGATGTTTCATTGTGACAAAAATTCATATGTTTGGCATTGGATACGGAATATTTTAATCAAATCAATGGAGCGTTTGGGGTCTGATTTTTTTTACTGTGCTCCAATTTGTATGAAATTTTGAAATTAGGTTCATCTTACTCTCAAGTTCAAAAGTGAAATGTATTTTGAATCCTTCACATCGGTGTAATTTTACTTTTTTTCAAAATAACGTCGGATATCGAAAAAATAACTAATTATAAGAGAAAAATGTTTAATAATGTTTTGCAAAAAAGATATCTAGAGGTCAAAAAAATTATATAAACAAATCATATTTTATCGTCGTTATATCACTATTCGTTAAAGCCAATATGTATATATCAATCCAATATTTTCCCAATTTTCTCTTTCCACTCGCCGTCGACTGCATAACACAATAATTAATTAATTCCGCTAATGAAATAACATGGATTTATTAAAAATATCTCCATAACTGCCAAACATATGGCGACACGACACGAAAACATTAAATTGTTGCTTCTCTCTATTCACCAACATCAGTATGCGGAATATTTATTACTTTCACTTTTGCTTATTACCGACTCAACCATGAGGCGACTGGATTCAACTCGACAACTCGGATCGACGAATGGAATCGAATTGAAAGACACACGGCGACTTCTTAAGATCGAAACGCGAATATATTATCAATTATTCGATACGATTTTGTTTCATTAATCCGATAAGACACCAGACGTAACGAAGACGGTTGTGTAATGGAGTGATATATCGATACTAAATAGATTACTTCCGAAAGCGTAAAAAGAAACCATAACTATAAAGGTAATCTGACTAATTTTTATTTTATATTGTTAATTGGGGTTAATTAATGAAAATTAAAATTTCTCAAAAATCTAATTTTCTTTCTAATTAATCTTTTTTTAAAAAAAATAATTTTTGTTACGAGAAGTTCCAGCAATTTGCCAAGGCACCATGCCATACACCACTAGTTATATTTTTAATTTGGCTTACCCGTGGCCAAGTGTTTAAAGCTATGGACTTCAAATAAGAGGTTCCTGGTTTGATACCAGTCTCAGACAGCCTGATGTCAAAAAGACATCGGTTTTCAATACAATAGACTATAAAAGTGATATATCGATACCAAATAGATGACTTCCAAAGTCAGTAAGTTACCATAACTACAAAGCTAATCTGACTAATTTTTATTTTATATTTTGAATTGGGCTTTTTGTAGCAATTGACTTCAAATTAGAGGTTCCTGGTTTGATACCGGCCTCAAAAAACCTGATGTCAAAAAGCAGTGATATCGGTTTATACTTGAAAATATAGATGACAATATATTGCGAAGTGAAAATAGTCCATTACTTCAAATTAGAGCTTCCAGGTTCAATTCCGTCCTCGGGCAGCCTGATGTCAAACAATAGTGACATCGGTTTTTATTTGAAAATATAGATGATATTGCCAAGTCAAAATAGCCCTTACTTGTCAATACTTCATCAATATTAAAATCATCAGTATTACCAAGATTGTAATAATAAATTCATAACATCGACATAGGACAACGTGACTAAGGAGTCAGAACAACCGCTCATAGGACAAAACATTAACAGAAGAAAATGTTTTTACTAGAAAATCGGATTTGCTTATTTTATGTTTTCTCAACATTTCAATTCTTTCTGAATTGTTTGTCACAACAATTGAAAAAGGAACGTTGGTCATCGTCGAAACCGATTTCAAAAATTTAAAACTCGAATGATAAAACTCCATAAACTCCTTTTTTTTATTAGCGCCAGTTCTTTATATAAATGTATATGTTTAAAATTAGCAAGTAAAAGTAAAATTTTCTATCAATGTTTCCGTTAAAAACTATTGGAAAGATATCAGTTGAGAATCCTGGTGTTCAATTGGTGATCCTAAGATTAAGATCCTAAATATTGTCCAGATCGTTTTTTCGTAATTAATAGTTTTTATGATTTTAATAAAAATTTGCATAGTAATAGCGTTCATCCTAGTTTGCATAGTAATAGCGGTGGTTTGGAAAATATCGGCTAACCTTTTATAATATAGATTAGAAATATATTAAAAAAATAGTTAAAGATTTTCTCACAAAATTCTTAATTAAACTTAAAAATTGCTAAATCTTATTTTTTATCTATTAATTCTATTTTTCATATATAGTTTCATGCAACATGCCATGACTTAAGGCAAAAACCAACTTACATAATTTAAAAAACCTATTCTGGGATAAACGTTTGTTCTTATCTTTATGCTAATCGATGAACTAATTTACTTCAATTTCACAATCTGTTCAATATAAAATTTTCTTATGAAAAAAAATTATGCACCCAAAATTGCAAGCGTACCCACAAATGTACCCAAAATTTCAAAACCTAAATATAATACATCCAATTGACTTGTAATAGCCCTTGAAATAAATGTCAATAATAATAAATAGAAATATCATAAATTTTGACAGCTATATATTTTTTATTACATAGTAATTTTTACTTCTGTCCTGAAATAGACAACAAGTAAAAGTGTAAGATTAAAGAAATGATTTTGAAAATACAAAATCTTCTGAAAATCAATAAATCAATCATTAGTAAATCGTGGTTAGAAAAGACACACGTAGAAAAAGTTGTTCTTCAATTGAGGTGAATATAAAAATAACAAGTAATAAAGGTAGTTTAAATGAAGTAGTTTTATGTCTAACCAGAAGCCGCACAACTGACCTATAATAAATCAAGTTTGAATAAGGAATTTTTTCTACTACTAAGTTGCAGGAGCATATTGAGTAAAAAGTTATATGTAGGTAGTTAAAATTCAAAACCAAACGAATTAATAATATTATTTTTTTATGAACTTAATTCGGTCATTTAATTCTTGCATCTCCATTTAATCTTTTAAGGATATTAATCTGCAAATTTACTAGTTTCTAGATCTTACCAATGTAATTCATAACTCGATTGTCAGCAATTCTTTAAATATCAATTATTGTTTCATGTTCCTGAATTTCAATGTCTATTGTTTCAAAGTCTAAATTGCACATTGTTAAAAATTTCATCTTTCTGGGCCATTTCACTAGCCAGGTGAACAAAACATTAAAAACTTGTTTGAATCTGTAGACTATTTTATTTTATTTTATTTTTAAATAATTTAATTGAAACGCACGGCGTATTAATTCATTGGATATTTTTAATAACAGAAATATTTGAATAATGATGTCTCATAATCAATAAATTAAAATCAAATCTCAAGTTCGGATTGGTGTTTTATCCAATGTCAAATTTGGATTGGGTGTTTTATCCAATCTCAAATTTGTATTGGTGTATTATCCAATCTCAAAATTGGATTGGCGTTTTATTTAATCTCAAATTTAGATTGGTGTTATATTCAATCTCAAATTTGGATTAGTGTTTCATCCCTTTTCAAATTTGATTTGGTGTTCTATCCAATCTCAAACTTAGATTGGTGTTTTATACAACTTCAAACATGGATTTCAAAATTTAAGAATCATTCAAAAATGGAAGATTTGTATAATAATCTACGTCATTTATCATAAATACATTGAACTGTAATAATAATAATTTAATGGATAAACTCTTTTATGCAATCTCAAAATTTGATCTGAGAACTTGAAAACCACTTATGATTTCAAAAACTCTTATGGAAGATTATCGATGCAATCAAATACTTATTTTGCAAGATAATTAATTATAATTAATTAATTTAAACTAGTTAAAAAGCGTTGATGAAAGTAAAGATATTTAGTAGACAGCTGATGTATCTATTTGATTTTTAAGATTTTTACAGAAATGAAGCAACATCATCCATAAATATTCTAGAAATTAGCTTTGAAACAGCCTGATGTCTAGCAGCAGTGACATCGATTTTAATTTACAAACATAGATGGCAATATGAAATTGAGCTTGAGAAATTAGCTTTGAAACAGCCTGATGTCTAGCAGCATTGACATCGATTTTAATTTACAAACATACATGTCAATATGTAAGTAAAAATAGCTTTTAGTCGGTATTGCTGTGTTATTAAAAAAATCATCAGTATTAGTGAAATTGTAATAATAAATTCATCACAGAGACAACCGATTGGGTTTCAATTTATAGAAAAGAATCGTCGTTTGAGAAATCAGCAGAACAATTCATGACACGGTCAACCTATCTTTTTTGGTGAATTTATTATTAGTATAACTCTAATACTGATGACTTTTTCATTAGTGCAGCAATGCATAGGAAGAAAAAAAAAGCTACAGCTAAACATTCCGAAGATGAAGTTTATGAGTTTGCGGGCAGTAACGTTATTCATAAGCATTCTAAAAATTTCCTTTCCCGCGGAACAAGTTAAGATATTTTTCAATATCAATTTTCGCAGTTGCCATCCTATTAACCCATTGTTAAAAAATTCTCGTTTGACAAGTAAAGCTTTCCACGAGTTGTTCGTCTTGTCCGTTTGGTGCGTGTGTGTTCGTGTCCGTGTTCGCAGACATAATATTTATATTAAAAACCAGTTTTTAATAAAAATTTTCGCAATGCAAAATTCATTCCTTCCTTTCACTTTTGTGCATAACTCAACCGAACCAACCGCCGGGTCTCTATGAGACTCGAACGCTCGGTCTGGCCGACCGACGGCTTGACGACGGACGACGGACGGCGTCATGACATTTTCAGAAGTTCACTTGCGGATAAAAGCCACGAGCAAATTTATTGATAATATTAATAGAAGATACGTTTCAAAATCATCTCTGAAGAACATCACATTTTGAAGTAAAAGTCATGTGTCGAGTAGGTCGAACACTCTTTCCAAATGGCGAAACTCACTTGAATCAATGTAATGTTTTTTTTGGTAAAAGTTGTAAAGAAATGGACACTAATATTGCCCCTTTGGGCAACAGATAAGATTTAACATTCTCGCTCACATCATTGTTTCGGACTTTGGCTGGCACCAACTAGTCCCAGGTTAGCTGATTCCAGCTTTGGCCATATGTCAACAAATACTTCGAGTATTGAGAACATCACATTTTGGCATGTGTCGAGTAGTTCAAACACTCTATTTCAAATGGCAAAACTTACTTGAGTCAATGAAATGCTTTTTTGGTAAAATTTGTAAAGTGACATTAATACTGCCCCTTTGGGCAGTAGACTATATTTAACAATCTCGATCACTATATATTATTGTTCGGACGTGGGCTTGCATCAACTGGTTCCAGGTTAGCTGATCCCAACTTTGGACAAGTTCGACATCAGACAGCTTTGATGTCAATTTACCAATTGAGATCATATATCTCAAACATAATCAAAATCTCAACCTCAAGTGAAAATCTCAATACTAATAATAGTATTGAGAACATCACATGTTGAAGCAAAAGTCATGTTGTGAAGGGATGGACACTAATACTGCCCCATGGACAACTGATAATATTTAGAACAATCTCAATCACTATTTTTTCCACTTGAGATCATAAATCACAAATATAACTATAGATCTCAAATATAACCTCAAGTGAAAATAGCCTTTCGTGGGTGTAGCTGCATATAAATCATACTTCGAGTATTGAGAACGTCACTTTTTTTAAATTTACATTATATGGCTGCAACGAATACTTCGAGTATTGAGAACGTCACTTTTTTTAATTTACATTATATGGCAATCAGAACACTTACATTCTATAAGCTATTGGGCTGAAATTTTTGATCCCCAATTAGGAGGATCAAATATGGCGTGGTAAAAGATCTCCAATGAGATACTTCTACTTTTTTAAATTAGATCTCTAGGTTGCTTTTTCTTGAGCCTTCTTATACCGGGGTTTGCTAGAAGCGAAAAAACTGCCCGGTTCATGTGAGTCTATAATCTGGCATGATGAAAAACACTTCTTCTATGGACTACTTCCTGTACAGTTTCAATTTTGAGATTGTTATTTCAAACTTTCCAAATGGCGAAACTTATTTAGAACAATGCAATCCTTTTTTGGTAAAAGTTGTACAGTGATGAACACTAATACTGTCCGTTTGGGCAACATACAATATTTAACATTCCCGCTCACTATATATCACTGTAATCAGTTCGGACGTGGGAACAACTAGTCCCAAGTTAGCTGGTTCGATCCCACTTTTGACCAAGTCCGACATCAGGCAGCTTTGATGTCAAATTTCCATTTGATGTCATAGATCACAAATATAACTACAGATCTCAAATATAACCTCAACTGAGAGGGTCTGGCGCTTCCTGGGAAACTTAGGTAGACACGTAGTATTGTCAAATGTGTTCTTGATATGTCTCTATAATCTCAAGAGAAGTTCGCCCTCCGTTGGTATAGCTGCATACAAATTGTTGTGCCAATATTACAGATTTCTGATTTTTGAATATAAATAAAACAGTTTACACTTTTCATAACTTATATATTTATTCACTAATTGAGCTGGTACGTAGATGCAAAAGGATTCGTAGTTGGAATTGGAATGAATAATTGAGACCTTTTTGACATAGAGGACGGAAAGGGTCGTATTGCCAGGTCGCAATGCCTACGACCTAATTATCTAATGCAAAATTGAGTTATAATCCTCGAGATGGCATAACAAAATAATAAAATGTCAACAAATGTATTAGTCAGAACTGGATTGGACAACTACTGGGTTGCCAGTCATAGAAATAATTATCTTTCTAATGATCAATATAAAGAAAATATCAAAAAAATTGCTCAAAATTCTAAGAAAATAATCATTATCAGCCATTAATAATTAGCTATAAATTTATGTAACTCTACCCATCCCTTCAGACCTAAAGGGGCAAAACTTCTTGATCTAGGTTGTATTAGTTAGTATATTTGGATGTAAATTTATTTCTTGTGATTTTTTTTATTATTTTCCATATGATAGTCGTATATATAACTATTTGAAAAAAAATGAAATCTTTTAAAAAAGTCTCGATCTAAAAAGCTTTTTTCATGAAGGTATAAATTTCAGGAAAATAATGATTAATTCCTACTTATTATGCAACACAAAAAATTATAGGAGAACAATATATTTGGTGCCATTTTTAGTTTGTAGTTTCTTATATTTTTTATAAAAAATAAAGTTGTCTTTTCAGTTTCTTTTAAAAAGATAGACCTGAAATCTAATGTTGTATCATTACTTTCTATTTGTTGATCAGTTTTTATATAACTGGAGTAATCCTAAAAAAATGGAGTCTCTACTATAAGTGAAATTTTTAAAAAAATCGCGATATGCAAATAGTTGTTTATTAATATTTTCTTTAATCTACTAAAAAGTTGATCCACAAAAAAGAATAACACATAAATAAATATTAGTTCTTGCTATATTTGTCACAATAAACTGTTACTACTTGTCAAGTATCATTTCTGAATATTCCATTCAATTTGAGTGTAGTATTCGTTTTCAGTATAGAGTGAGTACTTCTAATCGTATAGTTCAGCAATATAATTAAAATTTTAACTGCAAACTTTCAATTACAAGTACAGTAGTATATATGCATACAATGTACATAAATAATACAGATACATTAGCAACACAGAAGTAAGAAAGACTTTAGATTTCTAATGGGATTGCTATTTGAATCCAAGCGGAACACTAGAAATCCAAATTATATGTACATTGAACATTCTCCATAAATCATTGGAATTATTTATTTATATAGTATACGTCAGCTTTTGAATTGATAACTTATATATACGCATAAATATTATTTCATTGTGTTCTGTACAAATCGCTAAAATTTAATTAGTTTCATTATAACATTCTTATATGGCACTAAAATCTTAATGATTAGCTAAAATACTATTGATTAAAATACAAGTAATGCAATAGAGAATAAAAATTCTAAAAATTCTTGTAAATCCTTCTCTCAATTTCTCTAACATCTATTTTTCCTTTTCAGTTCCGTAGCAGCTCCTCAATCTCTACCCCACCACATTGACCCTTCCATAACTTTAAATCTCGACCTCGAGTCAGAGTACGAGAGGACTTTAAGACCTCTTCACCAAGAAGACCTCGATAGGGATCTTCAGAGATCCTCAGTGGGTCAATTGGGACCTCCGGTTCCCGAGATGGTCTCGAGAAGACGCATCCTGTCCAGATCCCGAGATGACCTCAATTTAATGGCAAATGGAGGTTACTCGATGCAGGATATGGAAGAAGATGTTTGGTACACAAAGGAAAAATTGTTCAAGGTAAGGGATAAATGATTTTTGGTTTTGATTTTGGTAATGCATACAAAATTGTCTCAAAATTGTTTATGATTTATGATTGTTGTCCTAATCGTTTTCTGATAATCGTACTAATAGTTTTCTGATAATCATCATCTTCGATGTGATCAGATATTGAATTTAATTGAAGTTAGGATTGAAGAATATTCAAGATGTTAAGAATTAATATAATAAATGCAGGGGATATATGGACAAAATGACACAGTGATATTATTCAATATTTGACTGGTTTAAGTAACGTTTCCGCGAATGTATAACGTTAATAACATTAACATCTCCATTTATAATATTATCATTTGCCATTATTACCATTTGCAATTATTACAGTCTTGTACGAGTAATCAGCTTAAAAGTGTATTGCGGCTTCAAAAGTTTATTTTGAGGATAGTTTTGAGAATGTTTTTTGGACACTTATAATGAACTTACGCCAGTATTAGTGATTTCGATCAAAGTTATTGCAATTACCAGGAGTTTGATAAATTTTTTATTATTTGTTCATTTTTGTAAACTTTCGGACAGAATGACATACTTATACAATGAACAAAATGACATAGTACTATTCCGCAAGTATTACATGGTAGTTTATTCGAGACCAAGGAAAAA
>NW_020538040.1:12131574-12144863 GCF_003426905.1 Ctenocephalides felis
TGAATAATTAAGTGGTTAATTAATAGTTAGTTCGTAGATTTTATTGAAATTATAGCAATTTTTAGCGTGATCTTAATGAAATTTTTAAGAAACGTTACATAGATAACAATTTAGAGAAAATGTACAAGATTAGTTTAGAAATTTTGCTCTTCACCTCCTAAATTTAACACTAATGTCTGAATTTTCACTTTAATTTGCAGAACGATCTGCAATGTTACTAATTAATAATTAATTTGGGTTCTTAACAGTATTATATGTTTTTTTACATGACGTTGCAGAATTAATGACAGTGTCGTTTATAAAAATTACTTCAAACTCAAGAGTTCAAAACAAAATCATTAATTTTTGATCATTATTGTTTTTAATTAATAATGGGAATTATTTTTGCAATTTATAAAAAGTTCTAATATGAGTAAGATTGATTTTTAATATGCTGTGATTTAAAATGAAAGTTCTGAAGTTCTAAAAATATTATTGGTCAATTCCAATAAAAAATCGAGAATGCAAATATATGTACTAAATTTTGACAGAAGTGCACGTTTTCCATATCTTATTTCTATATGAAACTAGTGATGTATGACATCGTATTATATTCTTTCATTTTTTTATTTTCATTTTTGGATGATTACAATAACTTAACCTACGGAAAGTTAATAATATATCTATATTTACGTTGGGAATTTCCTAAAAGAAATGTCACAGTCACAAAATAATCCAGGAATATCGTCGAATAACAAGTAAAATAAAACTAAGGTCTTTTGCGTCATTAAAATACCTTTATAAACTTTTTACAATTTATATCTTTTGGGGAATGTTTGTTAGTCATGTTATCCAAGGTAACTCGATCAGAATAATCGCTTTATTTCTTAGAATTACATAAATATTGAGCAAAATTTTTTAACATTGCCACATCCCGAATTTTTTATTAACATTCTTCTCTGTTGAGGCTTTTGCTAACAGCTACGAGTAAATTCTTTTATATACTTAAGATAATATTAATGAACTAAACTTGGTTATTCGTATCGGTGAATAATTGATTTTAAAGTCGTTAAATCTATTTTTAGTAGCAGAAATAAAAGTTGCAATCGAAACACAAATTTAACTTAATTTTAAGGTTAAACAATATAATCAATATCTATTTTTTTACGTTTTTAAAAATTGCAAAATTCAATCATGAAAATTTTGCTTTTGGAAATATTTCTTTGTAATGTAGAATTCTGCAATATGTTATTAATTTTTGCCTGCCTATTATATATCATTTTATTTTTTTATTCTTGCTAACTTTAAAAACAGCATTTTAAAATGATAAAAAATACAATGAATAGAAGTTTCTGGTTCAATAACCCTATTTGAAATTTTGAATGAAATGAGGATAGACGGAAAATAATCATTTTTTCAACAGCCCATCAGGATAATTTTTATGACATTTTATAACATGACAGGACGATTTTTATGACAACCTGTACACTAAAATCGAATTATTTACAATTGTGAAATTAAATGAGTAATTTAGAATAAATTATTTATATATTATTGTTTCTTAAAGCTCCTATGACAAAAAATATTTGGAAAATGAAAATCTATTTAAAAATCGCGTCAGATCTATATCTGATCTGATTTTTACTTGCGATTATATTTGAGATCTATAACCAAAAGTTGAAATTTGATATCATGCTGCTTGATATCTAGCTGGTCGAGGTTGGGATTGGATCAGGACTAGCTTTTGCTAGTTTACGTTTTTAACCAAAAAATAATTAGGAGATAAACGTAATAACTAAAGATTGATTTGCTGAATTATTTTTTTGTAAAATATGATTAATTTCTACATAAAATGATTCGATATAGGATATTTAACTTCCCGTAGGGTAAGTTATTGTAATCGTCCAAAAATCAAAATTGAAAATTTTTGCATTGCTTCACGTTTTGAAGGTTTCTGAACATTTTGGAATATCTCAAAAAAAATGGATGTCTGTGTGTGTATGTATGTATGTATGGATACAAATTCCACGTTTTCGGGCGCACGGATCAACCGATTTAAATGATTCAAAAAACATTTGATTCCTATTGATATGGAGATGTGTTGATTAGTTTTGGCACAGACAGGTCCAGCCATTTCGGAGATACAGAGCAAATAGTGCAGAAAATATAAATTGAGTTTTTGAGAGAACGGAGCTTCCGATTTGGATTTTGGCAAAGACAGGTTCAGCCGTTTAGGAGATACGAAATTAAATGTGCAAAGAATGGCAGTTTTTGATAGAACTAATCCGATTTGAATGATTCAAAAAACTTTATGCTTCTGTTGGCGAAACGATTGCTTTTGGGGATTTTTTTTTTCAAAAAAATTTTTTTTGTATATCGAAAATTATTTGAATTTTTATTTTAATTCTAGTTAAAATTCTAAAACTTACTTATATACTTCAAATAAATAATTTTAACTTTGCATTTCAGTTTAAATAATTCTTATAAATATTTGACAATGTCCTTTATTTTAAATTTTATTGATTAAATTTTGTTTATTTACTTTTCTGTAAACATATTTAAGTTACAAAATTTATAATAATCTATTTAAAAACATTTAATATTCCTCGAACATTTCATTACGGTACAGGAAGTTCCAGCAATATGCCTTTAAGACGATGTCATACACCACTAGTTTACTACCAATTGCTTCTGAATCCATGTACCTACTACTACCGAGTTCGATACACTTATTTTCGTGTATGAACTCCTGTAACAGTAATAACATGTTGCCTTTTTTTATAAAGGTCGTATCTGATTCGAAATCGAAATGATTTGAATGCCATATCATTACCGGTAATAAGAGACTATTCTTAAGTCTTTTTTTACGCTCTAAAACATTTCTGGCACAGAAAAAGGTTTCACGCACTTTTCATTCACTATTTATAATAAAATTATGCGATTTAGACTCATTTGTATAACGATTGTATTTGATTTACGGACGATAAGTTGTTTTGATAAAAATATTAATCAATCGAAAACTTTCATTCTGTGCATTCAAGTAAGAACTGGTTTTGGTAGAGATTGAAAGTTTGGAGTTTTACATGTACTTCGTCGAAGGCTTTCCAGAATAATTTGTGAATATGAATTAAGTGTAGATTATTTTATGGCTACTGGTGAGTTGCAGATTAATTTTATGGGAAGATAAATCATTTACGAATTCTAAAAATAATAAGATCTATTACATTAAAGACATAAATATTAAGATTTGCAGATACTTCAACATTATTTGATTTTATATATATAATTTTGTCTCGATATTGTCATTGTCAAGGGTTTTATAATATCCAGTTAGTTTGGTTAGTACTTCTATAAATACTTTGCTACTAAAATTATTTTTATACTAAAAAATATAACAAATTATTTGATTTTTTCAATAAATTAATTTATCCATGTCCCATCAAGTTCACTGTAATTTGGATATGTTATTTCTCAGTATGTCTATTATAATAACATGTACCAAATTTGTTGTATTTACTCTTTAAATTTAAAATATAAACTAGTTGATATTGGTATTTTGCCTTGAGCCAAGTTACATAAACTTCCCAATATGTGTGAATAATCGACTTAATCAATAAAAAATAAATTAATTTATGAGTGATTAAAAGTATTCCAAGTGGATTTATTACACATAATTGAAAACGAACGAACACGTTAACTCGGAATATTTTCTAAAAGCAAATTTTTACAAACCAACAATTTTTATAATTGAACCAGTTTCCGTAGGTCTTTAATGGTTTAGTATGTTCATTAAGACCAAGTATTCTATCGTTATATCAAGTAAATCGTCTAATTTTAATTTTAGCAAACGTCAAAAAAACTTCTCATTTTCTCAAACTTTGATGAATTTTTAAAATTTAACTACTTGTCGTAAGGCCGTAATATTTCAGTAAGTTCTATAAGACCATAATATATATCGTCAAAAAAAGTTCCATAAAAATTGGCTTAAATTTTTTTTCAACAGTTAATTACAAGAAAACGACTCGGTAGATTTTCACCTAAAACTAATCAGTATCATTCTCAACTAATATTTTTCGAACAGTTTTTGATTTTTTAAAATCGATTCGGTAAAATGAGCTTAAATGTGGACGAAAAGTTTAACACTTTTTGCCAAATTATAAAGAAACGGCTTGGTAGATCGTCGCACAATACTGAGAAACGCTAGTCCTCGTCGAGATACATCGAATGGCTTTTTGATTTGAATTTTTGAAATCGTTTTTGAGAAAACGTCGATTTACGGCAAAATATCTGTTCACACCCACACACATACTTTTTCCAAATTTGGTCTCATTCGATTCAGAATGGCTTGAAACGTCGTGAAAACGAAAAATTAGCCAATCGAATTTTTTGATGAAAACATAAACTTCTCCTTCAGGAAGTTAAAAATGAAAATTACAAATAGGCAATTATACTTTTTTTTTAATATTTGGCGATTCATGCAACAACAAATAAATGATTAATTATAAATATTTCAATAATTAATTTAAAATTCAATTTGAAAAGTTTATTATTTCATGTAACGCCTATATACTATTTAAAATGAAGAAAAAATAATAATAAGAATAAATTTTTACCACATTTCCTTTAATCATTGAGCAAATCAATAACCACCTATAATATACCAAAGATATTCGTCCGAAATCATGTTCCACGATGTTACGAGACAAAAAATAATCTTTTTATTTGAAATTCTTCTAGATTATGTATGTAGATTTATATATCTGTATTATTTTCGATGTGTTTGTAAATTATAAATAGAGTACTGAGGCATTGTGTTGCATGGGAGTGATTTCAAAGTTGGAATTAGAAAGGTGAACTCGATTCTTATAAGAAACTCACCAACACCGACAGAAATCGGAATAATATTTGTACTCTACATTCATAACATAACTAACTGAGGAATACATAGACACATAGTTATATATTCATAGAATTATATAAGTATTATTTAAAACTAATATATCAATTCGTAATATGCCTACTATTTTTCGAATCAAAAAGGGATAATCTGGATTTAGGTTTTCATTTATATGTAATGATACATTTACATGCGTACAATGGTCAAAATTTGTTCCTTTAATTCATTATTTTATTTATATATAAATTTATTATTTATTATATTCATAAAGAAATATAATTCCTTTGAGAAAGATTTCCAAAAATTTTCAAGCAATTTGCACATCTCTATTTATTGTTTCTCTGTGCTCTAATTGTGATTTAAATTAGGCTTAATTTCTAAATTATAAATTAATCGTTTTAGTACCATAGTCATAATCATGTCTTTATAACATGATGAGTTTTGAGAAAGGCAATCAAAATCTAAAAAAAAAAAATTTCTATGAGCAGTTGTGAAAATTATTCTTAATGTTGTCACTTTTTAGAAGGCCCTCAATTGGCCTATCTATTTATTGATTTTTTATTAAAATTTATTCAATACTGATCACATATTTTTAATTTGACAACCCAGCGATCAACTACTATTTTTAATGTATAAGCTATATACAGGGCTATATGCATCCCAGAACTCAACGTCAAGACAAAAACGGGGTGATAGTATCGTTAAAAAAATAGAAAAAAAAATATCTCACTTTTTTTGAAAATTATGAGCTGTGTTAAGTGGCTTTGGCCAAACGGTGATTATTTTTTTGTTCATCATGGTTAATTATTATTATTGTTATTCATTTAAACTTTGCAACCGTAACCACAAATAACATTTCTAGGACCGCAGTCAAAAATTATGACACAATTGCCTCAAATTTTTAAGAATTAAAACTTTCTGTTAAACCATAAATTTAAAATTTTTCAGAATTGGTCGACTTTGAAAGGCAGTCTTTAAAAATGTACTAAAGTGTTTTGGCTTGTAAGATGGTAAAATCCATGATTGTTTCATAATCTAATAATTTGAGCAAAAAAAAATAAAAACTTAGATATTTATTTATAACAGTATTGACGTATATGTGTTGATGCAATGCCCACGAAAAGATGATCATGAATCTTTGGTATATGTAATCCCAAGTTGAAATTTCATATCATACTGCTTGATATCGAGCTGGCAGAAGTTGGGATCGTTCTAAATCCTTCAATATGTATGAGGATTTGTTTGTTACAGAGGCCAAAACAAAAATCATTTGCCAAATTTGATATATAACCTTCGACATCAAAAGAAATGGATCTAACTTTTGCAATCCAGTTGGCACATGTTTTCTGCATTGATTACTAATTAAATAATTAAAAAAATATAAAATACCAATAAAATCATTTAATATCTTTATTTGTTCTGTATTATATCCTGTACAGAATATTTCACTTATCAAAACAGATCCGATCATAAACATTTAATGTGTTTTCTCACATTACTTGCTTGGTTTTATTTTTTGTTCATGGCCGTAAAGATGGCCAGTTAGTGTTCTTAGAAACCAATAAGCTTCTCTAAGAAATTGAGTCATTATTCACTGATTGGATTTGAAAAGTTATGTTTTTGCGATGAAGATCTCATAAGCACATACATATGTAAAGGATACCAGGGAGGATTTTTTTATTATCTCTTTTATTTACAATAGTCGGCCGAAAAGGGACATTGTATACTACAAGGAGGAAAATTTAATGATGATTATAAAATTGGTATTTGGAAAAGGTATATATTGGATTGATATCAAATGAACCTAGATGTATGTGGCATTTTGCTACGTTGCAAAAATTTCTAGTCTAAGTCTAATGTGCACCTTTTGAGAATTAAGATTCTGCAATTGTGATGATGGATTTTTTAAATTTTGACCTACGAACAACTCATTTTTTTTTGATGATTTTGATAATAAAAGCACTTTTCTGTAGGTCTATAATATTAAGATGATCAGCACAATTGTTTCGCACAAAATCGATTCAGGATTTTTTGCTAAATCCAGAATTTTTGCAAAATTATAAAGAAATGTCTCGGCCAATCGTCACGCAAAAATAAATAACGCGGGTTCTTGTCCATTTAAACTTTTTGAAATCGGTTTAGTTGCTTTTCGAGAAAACGCCGAGAAAACGTTCAGAAGGACTTGAAATATCGAGAAAGCACACTATTAGCAAATCATATTTTCTGAAAAAAAAAACAAACTTTTCTTCAGAAAGACTTACGAATAAGTAAGCTCTATAAGATTAAACTTACTTTGTATTTAAATGCACTCAAATATTTAATACTGAAGACCAGAACAAAATTATTTTTTTAAGCAGTTGAATTTGAAAAAAAACCTAACGTGGTGCATTTTTGACATCAGAATAGTTGGATTTTCATACTGTTTTCTTTTATTCAACATTACTTTATTTGTTTTTGACTTGAATCAAATTTTGGTGAAAAGGCAAAATTTGGCATTAATACATCAATGGAATACTATTTTAAATTCACTCTATATTTAAAAGGATTTCATTAAATAGTACTTCCTAGAAAAAGTTGCACAATTTTAGATACAAGCTACTCTAAACCCACATTAACCCTTTTCACTCGCGAATCCGAGATTTGTATGTATTTTGCTGCCGGAGCGGCGGCATCCGAGTGGAAAGGGTTAATTGTGTGAGAAAAGTAAGTGTAAAATTTGCACTTATTCTGCATATAATAAACTGACTCACAAGAATAAAATTATTTTTTGGCTATGATTTTTTTTTGTTTGGCTATAACATTAATTTATTTTAAATCAAGTATCTAGGTGTTTTGATTTATTTTTATTAGAACTTTTAGTGGGCTTATTTCTTTTGTCTTTAGTAATTTATGAAAATCTAGTAAGCTTGTTTCTCTTGTCTTTAGTAATTTCAAGAGGTTTTGTCATTTATAAAGAAAATTTTAAATTTTTAAATTGTATGGCAGATCTCCGAATAGTTTATTTTGGAGAAATATAAGTATTCGTAACATTCATTCAATACACATTCAATAATTATTTATTTAAATTGACGAGATTTAATCCTAAAAAATTTGATTTGAAGATACTCGAATATTCTAATAAAATACTGTCTTACATATCTCCAATGTGTTTCTTGGCGTAACGGTTGAGACGACTACCTCGTGAGTTCGAACCCTGACTCTGGATAACCTGATATCATGCAATAGTGATATCAATTTTTATTTGAAAATATAGATCAAAAATATGTTTCTAATTGACTAGTTCGGGCACTGCGGTGTGAAGTGGCAATGGGAAATCGCTCACACTATTTTTCTCTAAATTGTGTTAGAATTTAAATGCAGCTCATGAACTTGTCCTAGGGCAGTACTACCCATTATTTATTATTCTATGTCCAATGTTGAAATTCAAATTTGAATCAAGAGTGACTAGACATCCTTTGCATATTGTCCATAACATAATAGTAAAGTACCTTTTTTGAATAAAAATATTTTAAATATTTCATTTTCTACCCTGATTTTCCCTATAAATGGATATTCGTCTGTAATATTTTAACTTAATAAATAAGGATTTCAATTCGACGTGTGCTCAAATGTGAGTTTCAACCGTTTTACGGTCCACGCCGATGCATTAGCATATAGAAGACATCTTCTGACATTTCGAGAATTACATAAGTCACATTCCTAATTTTATATTCATTTAGATTATGCCGACTGCCAACTGGCATTTTGCATAATTCAATAAACCAACACACGTTTTTAATAGAAATCACACCTAGTCGAAAATAAAATTCGAAACGAAAAATACATATGGTATTGGACTGATGCTTGTATTACAATAAATCTTTTAATGCGATTGATTTTATTAATAAGACGTGGATTATATTTTATTTGAATTTTTATTTGAAACTTTCGGCATTCCATGTTTTCTATTCTGACACAAAATTTTCGTTCTTAACTACTTAACAAAAACTTGAAAGGAATTAGTTTCAAAGAACTAAATATGAAGACGTTGCTGCTTGTAAATTTTAAATCTTTTTTTAATTACATATTAACATTACTATATATATTTCATTGATAATTACTATTTTTTGTATTATAAAAACAGATTGTAATTGAATCTTAAGAAATAAAAAAAATATATATTTATTATGAAAATCACTAACTTGTACTTTCCATGTTCGAAGAAAGTTAAGTTGAACTAACGAACAAAAATTTGCTCTTCATATGGAAATCGAATTTTGGTATTAAAAGCGATTTTAAAAATGATATAGCTCTTGGTGAGAAAATTTATCTTTTTATATTATAGTTTCAATAAAATATCATTTGTATATAATCTTACTAATGCAACATTTGTTCGTCTATCCATTTTTCGCCCAATTTAAGACATTTTGTTCTAGAAATCAAGTCTAATTTAAATCTAAATTTTATTATATCTAAAGAACTTTTTGAAAATTATGAAGGAAAACTAACATTTATGCAAAAATTAGTTGCTTTTTTTAAAAATTAGATGGTCTAATAACAAAAAGAATTAAACTAGTTGTAAGGGGTATTTTGCCTTGAGGCGATTTGCATAATCTTGGCGATACGTGCGAATAATTGATTTAAACAATTATAATTTGTTTTTTTTTATGATCTACCTGTTAACCTGTCCACTTATCTATTTTTTTAGCTATCTACCTGTCTACTTGCTTACCTGTCTACTTTTCTACTCGTTTTCCTATCTACCTGTATACCTGCCTACCTGCTTACCAATAATTTTCTTTGTATAGGATTCAATAATAATGATTTGTAAAGAGCATATTTGACCAATAAAAGTCAGTTTTATCATTTTTTTCTGCATCTCTAAAGCTGCTGAATCTGCTTTCAAAACTGTAATCAATGCTTTTATTCCAGCGGTTTCCAACCTGTGGGGCGCGCCCCCTCTATTATCGACAATATAAAGAATAAACAAAATTAATGAGTTTTATGCATATTTTTACATAATATTGCATATTAATTTGCAGTCTGATAATATCAGTTAAGTATTTATAAAATTAAAGTGTTGAAAAAATTAAGGGGGGCGCAACAATATTTTTTATTAGAGCAGGAGGACGCGGTGCAAAAATGGTTGGAAAACCACTGCTTTATTTCGTCAACACGAGTAAAATGAATTTTGAATCATTCTAGAGGTCTAGTATTTATTTTTTACCTGATTTTAAAAAAAAATCAAAAATTTTTCAAAAAAACAGAAAATTTATGTTTATTTTAAGTACTAAAAATATACTTGATGTTGAGTGGTGGGTGGTAGGATAATTCTAAATTTCAATGGAAAATTAACATTTATTTTAAGTACTAAAAATATAATTGATGTAGAGTGGTGGGTGGTGGGATAATTCTCAATTTAAACATAAAATTAACGTTTTTTTAAGTACTAAAAATATAATTGATGTTGAGTGGTGGGTGGTGGGATAATTCTAAATTTAAACAGAAAATTAACGTTTATTTTAAGTACTAAAAATATAATTGATGTTGAGTGGTGGATGGTGGGATAATTCTAAATTTAAACAGAAAATTAACGTTTATTTTAAGTACTAAAAATATAATTGATGTTGAGTGGTAGGGGGTGGGATAATTCTCAACTTAAACAGAAAATTAACGTTTATTTTAAGTACTAAAAATATAATTGATATTGAGTGGTGGGTGGTGGGATAATTCTAAATTTAAACAGAAAATTAACGTTTATTTTAAGTACTAAAAATATAATTGATGTTGAGTGGTGGATGGTGGGATAATTCTAAATTTAGACAAAAAATTAACTTTTATTTTAAGTACTAAAAATGCACGTGATGTTGAGTGGAGGGTGGTGGGATAATCTTAACATCACCACGAATTACCAAGAGGGAGGTAGGGATTTAAAAATCTCTAAAAATCGATAACGTTATTAATGTACGCCCCCTAATCAGTACATCTTCCCATTAATAGGAATCGAAAGCGTTTTGAATAATTCAAATCGGTTGATCGGATCCCGGAAACGTCGACGAAAAATTATATTCGTACCTACATACTACACACACATACATACATTCATTTTTCTAAGGTATGCCAAAATGTTCAGAAACCTCTGAAACGTAAAGAATGCAAAAATTTTCATTTTCGATTTTTTTGCGGTCACTATAACTTACTCTGCAAGAAGTTAATAATAAATAAAGTGATAATTTATATTTCAAATAAAATTATTTGAATTGAACTAAAAATGAGTTTTAAATATCACCAGCTTAATTGATATGACTGCTATCACTAAAAACCATATTATATTATCTATAATTTATGTATATTAATTTCCCTCGTTCAATAAATTCACTTATTTCCATTGCATATTACTTCTCTAAAAATTCCAATCAAATTACAAAATAATGTCTCCGAGCTAATATAAATCTGCATAAGTCAACTTATGCAAGTGTGTCATATGAAAATCTTTGAAGAATTATTCAAATAAAATGTATATAAACAATCTTGTACCGTTATGTCGATATGGCAAAGCTTTACATTTACAACATTAACATTAACAATATCTATACTAACACTAGTTAATAATAAAACTGTATACTGAATAGTGTCGAATAATTAGTTTGCGAGTGTTAGTTGGTCGCTCTAAGTAGTAAGTAGTATGAACTAACTAAGAAGTGAACGCAAGGCCGACGGCATGGCGAGGTAAAAGCGAAATGTCATACACCTATATTATAAATGGATAAATATCGAGATACGGCGACGACTGACGCGAATAAAACGACGATTCCGTTTCAGATTCAGATTCAGATCGTTGAATTATTACCGACGACGTAATTTAAAAAACACTTCAATATTATACTACGACCAAATCTTTCAAAGACTTCAAAAAAAATTCTACGCGATGTTCTCTCTGCTCGAAATACGTGCCTACATGGCTCCTTCGCCAAGTTGCAAATGTCCCACACAATAAATGAGAAATAAACAATATAGCATAAAACAATAAAACAAAAATAAAATGTCACCCAATATATTAGGAAATCAACTGTATAATAGTCCAGTCATTTAATCTTAAATTAGGTAAGAATCTCGGAATCGAGATACCCAGCTGTAAGTCTGTAAATACTTGTATATTGACACCCTTAAAGTTGTCTCAAAACCTACATATGGTATTGAAAACCCTACCGACAATTTTAGGGTGTTAATATACAAGTATTTATAGACTTAAGCTGAGTATTTCGAATTCCGAGGTGAACTTACCTAATGACTGGACTATAATACCACATATCATCATAGATTGAAGAGATCATTACTGAATAGTGGAATAAGTTAAGTTAGTTCTATGTAGAAATTATTAACTTTCAGATTAAAATTATAGTAATGGCCCGAAAATCGAAAATGAAATTTTTGCATATCTTCACGTTTAGGAGGTTTCTGAACATTTGGCATACCTCAGAAAAAATAGATGTGTGTGTATATGTATGGGTGGATACAATTTTTGTCGACGTTTTAGAGAGTATCGCTAAACCGATTTGAATGATTGAAAAAGCAATCGTTTGCAACTGATGGGAGATGAGTTCTGGTTAGTTTTTAGGAAAGGTCTGTCCAGCAGTTTCGGAAATACGGAGCAAAGAGCGCAGAAAATTGATACTCGCTTTTTGAAAGAACGGAGTATCCAATTTGAATGATAGAAAAATCACTCAATTCGTAATAACAAGGAGAAGTGGTGATTAGTTTTTTTTGGCAAAGGCAGTTCTAGTTGTTTCAGAGATACAGGCTAAATGTGCAAAAAATTGCAGTTTTAAGAGAACTAAGTATTCAATTTGAATGATTCAAAGAAGTTCTGCTTTTGTGGACAAAACTATTGCTTTTGGGAAATGAAAAAAAAAACTTTTTTTTATTATTTTTTTTAATTTTCAAAAAATATTTTTTGAATATCGAAAATAATTTGAATTTTAATTTTAATTCTAGCTAAAGTTCTAATTCTCACTTATATATACTTCAAATAAATAACTGGGTAAACTTTTAAGAGTTTCTTTTTTCACTACCTACAATCTAATATTCTAATTACTGAATGTCTCCTAGAGACATATTGGAATTTATATGGTAATAAAAAAAAACCTAAATATTATATAAATCGCAAAATACTTTGTTACTTTTAATGGCCTCGACCCAATGGGTCATTCAACCATCATATTCCTTCATTTACTTTTTTACATACTTTTTAACTTCCCATAGGGTAAGTATGGTAGTCGTCCAAAAAACGAAAATGAAAGTGTATGCAAATCTGTTTTAGAGGTTTCTGAACATTTTGTCATACCTTAAAGAAATTGATGTGTTTGTGTATGTAGTATGTATGGATACCGTTTTTTATTCTCGTTTTCGGACACAAAGATCAACCGATTTGAAA